>NW_028156245.1:117500-220000 GCF_964263955.1 Coregonus lavaretus
GAAGGTATTTTGATACATATATCTTTCACCTTTTAGAAAAATAAAAGCACTTTATGTATCTAGTCCCCCCATTTGAAGAAGTCATAAGTATTCTGACCAATTCACCTATAGTGTATTAAAGTAGTCAAAAGTTGAGTATTTGGTCCCATACTCGTTGGTTGCATTTGCAGTTTGTTTTGGATGTGTTTTGGGTTATGTTTTGCCTGATAGTAACTGAATGGTGGATGATAACTGGAGTAATTTTCTGTCTAAGTGGGTAGATAACATGTTTCTAAACACTACTGAATGAATCCTGATAATGCCATGATTAAGAAAAATCATAAATGAATCATGAATAATAATGAATGAGAAAGTTACAGAGGCTACAACAAAACATGCTAACATCTCACCATTACCAATAACAGAGGGGGTATGATCCTTGTTCCTCTGTAACTTTCTCATTCATCATTATTCACGATTCATTCATGATTATTCATAATCATGGTAGCGTCCACATGAATATAGAAGTGTTCAGAAACATATTCTATTCTTACTGACAATACAAGTGAAGTGACTCCAAAATGACAGGACATTATTCAACATTCAGTTTCTATTGGGGAAAACATCATCCAAAACACAACCAAGACAAACTGCAAATGCATTCAACAAGTTTGTAGAATTCTTAAGCTTGATGTAATCACTGCAGGTAAGGAATATGGGACCAAATACTAAACTTATGACTACTTTAATACAATATAAGTGAATATGTCCAAATTATTACGACTTTTTCAAATGGGAGAACTAGACACATAAAGTGCTTTCATTTCTAAACAGTAACACAGATATGTATGAAAATATCCTCAAATAAAAGGTGACATTATATACTGTCACCTAATATGAAACATTATATCTGAAATCCAAAATGCTGGAGCATAGCACCAAATGTAAAACTGTAAGCTTCACTGTCCAAACACATATGGTATGGACAATGTGTGCCTGGTAAACACATGTGGATATGTTGAACAGTTATCACTTGTTGACCAACTACAGGAATACTGACCTCAGAGTCTCCAGTTTACAGTGGGGATTCCCCAGTCCAGCAGAGAGCAGCTTCACTCCTGAATCCTTCAGGTCATTGTTACTCAGATCCAGCTCTCTCAGGTGTGAGGGGTTTGACTTCAGAGCTGAGACCAGAGAAGCACAGCCTTCCTCTGTGACTCCACAGCCTGACAGCCTGACAAAGAGATCATCATGATTTCACAAACACACTGTTAATTTAACACCAGTAGTGTAGAAGGACAATGGCAGATGCATTTCGTTTATTCTCTTAAACAACATATAGATTCATCTTCCGTCTCCTAGAATTGTATGGTCATATTGTTATACTAATGTGAACACCAATGCACTGATTCAGTACGTTTTTCTATTTAATATTATATATTATATACATATTATAATACATATATTTCTCTAAACTGAATATTTCTTCCTGATGATTAGTACTTAAATGTCATTTTATGTACTCACAGAGCAGCTCTGGAGGCTTTGACCACTGGCAGCAGCCTCAGAAGACCTTCCTCTGATCTGGTGTATTTCTTCAGGTCAAACACATCCAGCTCCTTTTCTGAAGTCAGCAACACAAAGACCAGAGCTGACCACTGTGCAGGTGACAGTTCTTCTTCTGAGAGACTTCCTGAGCTCAGGTAGCTTTGGATCTCCTCCACTAGAGTATGGTCATTCAGTTCATTCAGACAGTGGAACAGATTGATGCACCTCTCTGGAGATGGATTCTTCCTGATCTTCTTCTTGATGTACTTGACTGTTTCTTCATGGCTCTGTGAGCTGCTTCTTGTCTTTGTCAGTAGACCTCGTAAGTGCTTCTGATTGGACTCCAGTGAGAGGCCCAGAAGGAAGCGGAGGAAAAGGTCCAGCTTTCCCGTCTCACTTTGTAAGGCTATATCCACAGCACTCTTGTAGACTGTAACTTTATGCTTCTGTCTGATCCTCACAGAAAAGTTGCTGGACGTTGATTGAGGTTCGGCCATTAGATTCTCATTGTTGTTGAAGAATGAGAGGAACACATATACAGCAGCCAGAAACTCCTGAATGCTCAGATGCACGAAGCAGTACACCTTGTCCTGGTTCAGCACACAATCCTCTTTAAAGAGCTGAGTGCACAATCCTGAGTACACTGAGGCTTCATTGACATCAATGCCAGCCTCTTTCAGGTCTTCTTCATAGAAAATCAGATTGCCATTCACAAGCTGTTGAAAAGCCAGTTTTCCCAGTGACAGAATGCTCTCTTTATTCCAGTGTGGACCTGTCTCTTCTTTCCCAAGATACTTTTCATTCTTCTGTTTGGTATGAAACACCACAAGGTGTGAGTACATCTCAGTCAGAGTCTTGGGCATCTCTTCTGTCTTATGTTTCAGCATGTGTTCAAGGACTGTTGCAGAAATCCAACAGAAGACTGGAATGTGGCACATGATGTGGAGGCTCCTTGATGTCTTTATGTGGGAGATGATTCTGCTGGCCAGGTCCTCATCACTGAATCTCTTCCTGAAGTACTCCTCCTTCTGTGGGTCATTGAACCCTCGTACCTCTGTCACCTGGTCAACACACCCTGAAGGGATCGTATTGGCTGCTGCAGGTCGGGTAGTTATCCAGAGGAGAGCAGAGGGAAGCAGATTTCCCTTGATGAGATTTGTCAGCAGAACATCCACTGAGGTTGACTCTGTGACGTCCCAACAGATCTTGTTCTTCTGGAAGTCTAGGGGCAGTCGGCACTCATCCAGACCATCAAAGATGAACATAACTTTGTACTTGTCGTAGTTGGAGATTCTTGATTCTTTGGTTTCCATTGAGAAGTGATTGAGAAGTTCAATGAAAGTGTGTTTTTCCCTTTTCATCAAATTCAGCTCCCGAAAAGGGAATGAAAATACAAATTGGACATCCTGATTTGCTTTTCCTTCAGCCCAGTCCAGAATGAACTTCTGCACAGAGACTGTTTTTCCAATGCCAGCGACTCCCTTGGTCAGCACAGTTCTGATAAGTTTGTCTTGTCCAGCTAAGGGTTTGAAGATGTCGTTACATTTGATTGCAGTCTCTGGTCTTGCTTGTTTCCTGGTTGTTGTCTCAATCTGTCTCAGCTCATGTTCATTATTGACCTCTCCTGTTCCACCCTCTGTGATGTAGAGCTCTGTGTAGATCTTATTGAGAAGTGTTGGGTTTCCTTGTTTAGCGATCCCCTCAAATACACATTGAAACTTCTTCTTTAGATTAGATTTGAGTTCACGTTGGCAAATCACAGCAAGCTCATCTGAATGAAGAAATAACACAGAGGATATTAATATTACGTCTGTTTTAATGCCTACAGTATTGTTGGTCTGTGTTATAAAGTTTGAAGAGGTCGCTAGGTGTTGTGTTAAGGCTGCTACAATATCATTGAGTAACACAGCTACTTTAGCAGTACTTTAGCTACAGCTTTTAAATGTTCGTTCTAAAACAGAATTCAACATGAGGCAGACAGCTCTTACTTTTCTCCAGTGTGTCAGCAAGCTCCTTCTGGTTCATTTTCCTCAGGACGTGCAGTGTGATCTTCAGAGCCCCCTCTCTGGCACTGCTCTCCTGCTTCTCATCTTCAGCATCCACCACTTCCTTATCCTGCTTCTGACTCTCAAAGCCTTCTGGGAGTTCTGGACTAAGAATCCTCTTGAACATCTTCAGCTCGTTCTTCACAAATGTCATAATATTCTCTTCAAGCAACTGAAATAAATCAAGTAAATAAGTTAAGCAAGAGACTAAATGCTTTCTCATTAACATATTAATGAATGATTGACAGATCAACTTTACTTGAGGTAAACTAAAGAAGAACAGCGCCGGAGAAGATGGCTGCCGTTTTACAGCCCTCTAACCAATTGTACTATTATGTGTGTTTTTCCGCGTTATTTGTAATTTATTTTGTACATAATGTTTCTGCCATCGTCTCTTATAACCAAAGAGAGCTTCTGGATATCAGGACAGCGATTACTCACCTCGCATTGGACAAAGATTTTTTCTTCAACGAGGCGTTCGCGAAGGATATCCTACAGACACCCGACAAGGCCCAGATCCCCGTCATTCGCGTGAGGAAGAGACGGAGATATCGCGGACGCAGATCCGGGTGCCTTGTAAGGATCCGACGGCGAGCGAGTAAACTGCCTCTCCCATCAATCCTATTAGCCAACGTTCAATCTTTTGAGAATAAAATTGACGATTTAAGATTACGGTTATCCTACCAACGGGACATTAAAAACTGTAATATCTTATGTTTCACGGAGTCGTGGCTGAACGACAACAATGATAACATTCAGCTAGCAGGCTATACGCTACATCGACAGGACAGAACGGCTGACTCTGGTAAGACAAGGGGTGGCGGTCTGTGTATATTTGTAAACAACAGCTGGTGCACAAAATCAAACGCTAAGGAAGTCTCGAGGTTTTGCTCGCCTGAGGTAGAGTATCTTATGATAAGCTGTAGACCACACTATTTACCAAGAGAGTTTTCATCTATATTTTTCATAGCTGTCTATTTACCACCACAAACCAATGCTGGCATTAAGATTGCACTGAATGAGCTGTATAAGGCCATTAATCAACAGGAAAACGCTCATCCAGATGCAGCGCTACTAGTAGCCGGGGACTTTAATGCAGGGAAACTTAAATCCGTTCTACCTAATTTCTACCAGCATGTTAAATGTGCAACCAGAGGGAAAAAAAACTCTAGACCACCTTTACTCCACACACAGAGACGCATACAAAGCTCTCCCTCGCCCTCCATTTGGCAAATCTGACCATAACTCTATCCTCCTGATTCCTGCTTATAAGCAAAAACTGAAGCAGGAAGCACCAGTGATTCGGTTAATAAAAAAGTGGTCAGATGACGCAGATGCTAAGCTACAGGACTGTTTTGCTAGCACAGACTGGAACATGTTCCGGGATTCTTCAGACAGCATTGAGGAGTACACCACATCAGTCACTGGCTTCATCAATAAGTGCATCGATGATGTCGTCCCCACAGTGACCGTACGTACATACCCCAACCAGAAGCCATGGATTACAGGAAACATCCGCACTGAGCTAAAGGGTAGAGCTGCCGCTTTCAAGGAACAGGACTCTAACCCGGACGCTTATAAGAAATCCCGCTATGACCTCCGACGAACCATCAAACAGGCAAAGAGTCAATACAGGTCTAAGATTGAATCATACTACACTGGCTCTGACGCTCGTCGGATGTGGCAGGGCTTGAAAACTATTACAGACTACAAAGGGAAGCACAGCCGCGAGCTGCCCAGTGACACAAGCCTACCAGACGAGCTAAACCACTTCTATGCTCGCTTCGAGGCAAGCAACACTGAAGCATGCATGAGAGCACCAGCTGTTCCGGACGACTATGTGATCACGCTCTCCGTAGCCGATGTGAGTAAGACTTTTAAGCAGGTCAACATTCACAAGGCCGCAGGGCCAGACGGATTACCAGGACGTGTACTCCGAGCATGTGCTGACCAACTGGCAAGTGTCTTCACTGACATTTTCAACATGTCCCTGACTGAGTCTGTAATACCAACATGTTTCAAGCAGACCACCATAGTCCCCGTGCCCAAGAACTCTAAGATAACCTGCCTAAATGACTACCGACCCGTAGCACTGACGTCTGTAGCCATGAAGTGCTTTGAAAGACTGGTCATGGCTCACATCAACAGCATAATCCCAGAAACCCTAGACCCACTCCAATTTGCATACCGCCCCAACAGATCCACAGATGATGCAATCTCTATCGCACTCCACACTGCCCTTTCCCACCTGGACAAGAGGAACACCTACGTGAGAATGCTATTCATTGACTACAGCTCAGCATTCAACACCATAGTGCCCTCTAAGCTCATCACTAAGCTAAGGATCCTGGGACTAAACACCTCCCTCTGCAACTGGATCCTGGACTTCCTGACGGGCCGCCCCCAGGTGGTAAGGGTAGGTAACAACACATCTGCCACACTGATCCTCAACACGGGGGCCCCTCAGGGGTGCGTGCTCAGTCCCCTCCTGTACTCTCTGTTCACCCATGACTGCATGGCCAGGCACGACTCCAACACCATCATTAAGTTTGCCGACGACACAACAGTGGTAGGCCTGATCACCGACAACGATGAGACAGCCTATAGGGAGGAGGTCAGAGATCTGGCCGTGTGGTGCCAGAACAACAACCTCTCCCTCAACGTGACCAAGACAAAGGAGATGATTGTGGACTACAGGGAAAAAAAGAGGACTGAGCACGCCCCCATTCTCATCGACGGGGCTGTAGTGGAACAGGTTGAGAGCTTCAAGTTCCTTGGTGTCCACATCACCAACGAACTATCATGGTCCAAACACACCAAGACAGTCGTGAAGAGGGCACGACAAAGCCTATTCCCCCTCAGGAGACTAAAAAGATTTGGCATGGGTCCTCAGATCCTCAAAATATTCTACAGCTGCACCATCGAGAGCATCCTGACTGGTTGCATCACCGCCTGGTATGGCAACTGCTTGGCCTCTGACCGTAAGGCACTACAGAGGGTAGTGCGTATGGCCCAGTACATCACTGGGGCAAAGCTCCCTGCCATCCAGGACCTCTATACCAGGCGGTGTCAGAGGAAGGCCCTCAAAATTGTCAAAGACTCCAGCCACCCTAGTCATAGACTGTTCTCTCTGCTACCGCACGGCAAGCGGTACCGGAGTGCCAAGTCTAGGTCCAAAAGACTTCTCAACAGCTTCTACCCCCAAGCCATAAGACTCCTGAACAGCTAATCATGGCTACCCGGACTATTTGCACTGCCCCCCCACCCCATCCTTTTTACGCTGCTGCTACTCTGTTAAGTATTTATGCATAGTCACTTTAACTCTACCCACATGTACATATTACCTCAACTAGCCGGTGCCCCCGCACATTGACTCTGCAACGGTACCCCCCTGTATATATAGCCTCCCTACTGTCACTTTATTTTACTGTATATATAGCCTCCCTACTGTCACTTTATTTTACTTCTGCTCTTTTTTTCTCATAACTTTTTTTGTTGTTGTTTTATTCTTACTTTTTTTGTTTAAAATAAATGCACCGTTGGTTAAGGGCTGTAAGTAAGCATTTCACTGTAATGTCTGCACCTGTTGTATTCGGCGCATGTGACCAATAAAATTTGATTTGATTTGATTTAAAAGAAATGTACATAACAGGACCACATACACTGAATATGGAGGCCAGGTCTGTTTGATGACTCTGGGAAGACTGACCACTGAGAATCTCTGACTCTGATCTCTCCTTTTGGTTTCTGTGGACAAAACATCAGATTACATTTCCTCATCCAGGGAGTGCACACACACACACACACACACACACACACACACACACACACAAACACACACACACACACACACACACAGGGAGGGAATGTTGTGTTAGTTTAATATTGTTTCAGGACTATGAAAATGGAAAAAAGGATTGGCCTATGGATTATGAAAACAACAAAAATGAATGGGAAAATGGGAGATGAGAAATGACTAGAGACAGTGTTGTTTAACTCACTGACCATGACCCATGAGTTCTTCTTACCTTTGTTCTCTAGAAAAGTCTCCTTCTCTAAACGTTATAGGAGGATGCATAGACCAGTCACTCTTCATGGACACACAGCTGGGTACAGGGGAGGCTGGTCTCTCCTGCTTGATTGGGCTTCAACACAACAGAGACAAACATTACATCTCTCATCTACTCTGAGCTCAGATGGGGAAACATGAGAAGAGTTTCATTCCAAAATGCTATATATCCATTTTCAGAAATGTTGGTAAATTAGCTTTTATTGTTTGAATAAATTATGAAAGAGATTGGTGTGTTTCTTCACTATCAATCATGGCTTGGGATTGTTCAATGACAGACATGTATTTGTTTAAAATCTATCACTTGATGGTTTCATTTCAGAGAGACAAATAATCATTTTTTTTTGCAAAATGCTATATATCTGCCTCACTCACAGAGAAATAAGTAGTACTACTAGGTTTTACACTGTAATAATATATATATCTGCCTCACTCTCAGAGAAATAAGTAGTACTGCTAGGTTTTACACTGTAATAATATATATATCTGCCTCACTCTCAGAGAAATAAGTAGTACTGCTAGGTTTTACACAGTTATAATATATATATATGCCTCACTCTCAGAGAAATAAGTAGTACTGCTAGGTTTTACACAGTTATAATATATATATATTCCTCACTCTCAGAGAAATAAGTAGTCCTGCTAGGTTTTACACAGTCAAATGTGGCCGACCGGCTCGATTCAATCTTATGTAGCAAAATTAGATTTTTATTTTATTTTTTACATTGGATAAAAGTAGAGACTCAGCTAGAAAAAGGTATATCATACACTACAGTTGAGGAACAATGGGAAAGTAATTCTGCTTTGAAAGATGATAAACTTGTAACCTCAATTTTGAGAAAATGGCCTTTCAAAGTTTTGGTACACCTACTGGAGAGCTCTTCTTTATCTACAGTGGTATTACTTTGGAAGATAATGTCACCCATCTAAATAAATAGTATATACTGTGGTCCTCTGTAGCTCAGCTGGTAGAGCACGGCGCTTTTAACGCCAAGGTAGTGGGTTCGATCCCCGGGACCACCCATACACAAAAAAAATTATCCACACATGACTGTAAGTCGCTTTGGATAAAAACGTCTGCTAAATGGCTAATTATTATTATATATATACATAGTTAACTAAATGTATGGTGTTTTTGGTTTATGTCAGTTTCATTGTTTGTTATGCTATAAATGGTTATGTTATGGTTGTAAGTGGTAAAATGAACTAGAAAATGTCATATTTTGAAATCTGAGTAATTACTACTTTAGTAAGGATATACTTTATTCAGTACTATACTTTATTCAGTACTACTGCAGTTGCTAAATAATTCCAATAGATGGCAGCATAAGACCATGAATGACATTTCAGAATGTTAGTTTAGTTTTCTCCCTGGATACACCACCACTCCCCCTCACAGGAAAACTCCTGCACATGCTTTTTACTGTCCCTTTCCACATTGCTAACGCAAGAGGAACGACTGAAAAGGCATTTAACAGATTATTGTGAAATAATATAATGATGATTCATGTTTATTATTAGCTGTTTTTATGCTCATGTTTTGAAATTATACTTCATTTCTATAAAGATTATCAATAAGCCTGAACATTAATTTAGTCACCTCTGGTTGAGAAAAACGTATTTTCCTAGTACATTCATTGTCAGATTCATCAACCAGCAGCGAGCACTCTGCCTTCTAGCACAAGCGAGGGGCATGTTGAGGTACATTTGCTAACCGGGAGGGTTGCATGATGTAATTCATTGGTGGGCTGGAAGACGCACTCTTGTCTTATCTATTCCGAGGTTGTTTAATCGCAATATTAGATATTTAAAAATGCATGTATATTAGAGTTGAGGTTGGAGCATCTGACTAGTGATTATTTACCCGGGGTTCAACACCTGCTATAGTCACTATTTAATTGCTCTTCCAAAAGCAACACAGGCCTAATACGAGATATATAGCTAACTAAAGTAATGAGTGACCATTTTAGAAAATCATGGGACATATAGCATTTGGTTGCATGCTATTTTTTGTCAATCATATTGCTGCTTGTAGCCTATAACTGATGCTTCCTTGTCTTATGCTGCCATCTATTGGAAATATTTAGCTATTAAAAGTTATTAATTCACGTACAGACGTTGGTGAGGCAGCTGAGAAATAAAGTGTATTAGATCAGCCTCAAACCTGCCCCACGCCAATTGCTGGACTTTCACACAGAGGTTACTAGGTCACCCAATTCAACCACATTTGAAAAATAAAACAAATGTGTCTTGGAATTATACATATAATAAAATAACAACAAAATAATCAAAACGCTATTTAATACTATAATTGTATTTACTAAGATAATATTATTACTAAAATAGTTTCTAAAAGTGTTCTAGGCTACCCTACCCTAGAATTAGGGGTTAGGGTTACGGCTAAAATAGGTTATAAGTAGGGTAAGAGTTTCTGTATAGCACTTTGTGAAATCTGCTGGTGTAAAAAGGGCTTTATAAATACATTTGATTGATTGTTAGGTTTAGGGTTTTTATGGCAAAAAACTGTATGGGTTTATAGCACTCTTGCGCCTCCCTTTGGCCATCTGTGGGTACTACATAACTCATTCATTACATTTTTTACATTTACATTTTACATATTTAGCAGACGCTCTTATCCAGAGCGACTTACAGTTAGTGAGTGCATACATTTTCATACTGGCCCCCCGTGGGAAACGAACCCACAACCCTGGCGTTGCAAGCGCCATGCTCTACCAACTGAGCTATATGACACTTGCTAGGCTCATAATCTGAGGTAGCAACTGTGTCAGATCTACAAATCCATTAGCTAGACGACCCGATTAGACAACAATCACCCCATTATACGCATTTGGTTTGCAACTCAGTGAACCTGCGCAGCATTCGGTCAATTTGATACCTACAAACGCAGATTTCGATGCATATCAAATTACCCAGCAGCCATTTAGAAACAACAAGTCATCAAAACAATTTTTATTTCTTAATTAAAAAATGTCTTCTGGCTGTTTAAATCAGCCACATCTTGAAAAAGAGGACAGGGACATGCGTTTTGTTTAGATTGTACACTTTTTTCTTAAAACAAATATGGTTAACCATGACCAGAAAATGTTTAGTGTTTGATGGCTATCCGCCAGCCATCGCCTCCATGTCTCACCTCACTATTGGTGAACACAACATGTACTCAGGTGAACAGTGTGCGCGCTCACCAAGTAGCTGTAACCTTGTTAATAATAAGTTACCTGAGGTAAACCTACAGGGTTAACGCTCACCAAGTAGCTGTAACCTTGTTAATAATAAGTTACCTGAGGTAAACCTACAGGGTTAACGTTCACCAAGTAGCCATAACCTTGTTAATAATAAGTTACCTGAGGTAAACCTACAGGGTTAACGCTCACCAAGTAGCCATAACCTTGTTAATAATAAGTTACCTGAGGTAAACCTACAGGGTTAACGCTCACCAAGTAGCCGTAACCTTGTTAATAATAAGTTACCTGAGGTAAACCTACAGGGTTAACGTTCACCAAGTAGCCATAACCTTGTTAATAATCAGTTACCTGAGGTAAACCTACAGGGTTAACGCTCACCAAGTAGCCATAACCTTGTTAATAATAAGTTACCTGAGGTAAACCTACAGGGTTAACGCTCACCAAGTAGCCGTAACCTTGTTAATAATAAGTTACCTGAGGTAAACATACAGTAGAACTAATAGGAGCTGGTAGGGTGAAAAATGCCCAAACATAAGGCCTGTTTTTTCGCGATTACTTCATAACCAGGGACAGAAGGTAATATTATGAAACTTGGCTTAATGGCGGATGCAATGAACTAATTTTATCAGAAATAAACGTTGTAAAAAATGTCACTTGAGGCGCCCGAAAATAATATAAAAAAGTTCAGTCCTTGGACACAGAGGGGTTAAACACTAAAGTTACCGTCCATCTAGTGAAGAGGAGAACCGGACAGAGGGATGGTAGGCAGCCAGCATCCGTCAACGAGAGAGGGAGAAGCCCTCCACGGTATTTAACAGGTGGAAGAAACAACCCGGGAGCTCCATCGGTCCACAAGAAATGCAGGCAGCCGGTGATGATGTAGTGGTAGCTAGGTAACTAGGATGCTACTGGTAAAGAGTAGCTAGCTTAGCTAGCTGTACCGACTAGCTTGGCTAGCTAGCAGGTCGTTCGTCTGTCCTTCGAGGATGATGACGAATCCGGTGAACCACACAATTAACCAAGGATAGCGAGTGAAAAGGATCTGGCTACACTCATACTGTCACTGACCATTACGCAAAAAGCAAATGGAACAATAAACTTCGGCGTCTCAACACTGTAACTAACTCAGTCGTTGTTCCCCAACATCACCTCAGACCACTCTGCGCGTAACTGGACAATATGCTTGGCGCCAAACCGTACGTGGACGCGGACAGTTCTGTACGGGGACGCGGACAGTTTCAGAACGCGGACATGAGCAGTGCCACACAATTATCTAAAAGCAGTCTTTAAAGTCGGGTACATTAGTAATATTATGTCAAACAAAAAAAAAATCGTTTTTTAAAACAATATTTTGAGATCTGTACCCATATCCAAAAAGCGTCTCAGAGTAGAAAAATTGGTCCTCTCTCTCCCCAGACAGACTCATTTAATACTGGCTCGTTACAATATTTTGAGATCTGGGCCCATATCCAAAAAGCGTCTCAGAGTAGAAAATGTGTCGTATAAGTGCTGAGAATATAGCCATTTTAGTCCTACTCTTATGGGTATAAATTAAAGCTATGCATGAAGCCTCTTTATTCATAAGTGTCCCACCTAGTTGGCAGATATTTAGGACACCTCATGAGCTGTCCTAACCAGTTAAGAGGTACCAGCAGGTGTCTTGATAATAGAAACATGCAGCGAGTCAGTGGTTCCTGTGCAACATGTAATTGCTTTGGAGCAGTGGCGACCTGTCATTCAGGGCAGAGCCCCACCTGTTTAGCAGATGCTCTTACCCAGAGCGATTTACAGTAAGTGCATTTATCTTAAGATAGCTAGGTGAGACAACCAGATAATACAGTCAAATATACAGGATACGAACATTCAATTTCAGCTAAACAATGGATATATAGCGTTTTGCAATAAAAATTATACACATCTAAAATCTATTAATTAAACATCTGAGAACAGTAATATTGAAGGTACCCATAAGCAACCATTTCTGATTAAAAAACACATGTGAAAAATTGTGGAAATAGCATTTATGAAATAAACTCTTAATAATTCTTAAACAAAATTGTCATCTCACCTCTTAGCTTTGGTGTCATGTTCCCCAGAGAGACTCATTTTAGAGGCAGGGCCCCCCTCCTCCCTCTCCCCAGAGAGACTCATTTTAGACCACTGACCCCTAAACAGAGATCCAACATGTTGGTTGTAGTTAACACAGTAATTCTTGAATGTGAATTGTTATCATTTATTAATTATCTCTTATAAAACATTTACTAACAGACATATCGAAACAGTCAGGTGATTTAATGCAATCACATGAACATGTAGTTGTGACATATCTTCTCCATGGTAACTGTCAATAATAATAATAAGTCACTGTTTTTTAAGGTAGTTATAGACAGTGCAGCAACACAAGGCCATGTCTCACACTTATTTGTATTCATTCAAAGTCGGCCATTTATTATTTTTGAATCTGTTCTTTTCTAAACGTATCTGAGAATGTAGACAGAAGGGCTAAAACAGGCTTGATTGATCTGGGGGGGATCAGTGATCTATACAGAAAGGTTTTTTGCAACAATAAAGAGATGTTATATTATTTAAAGTAGGCTAGGTTATAATGTAAAACAGTTTTTGTTGTTGTTGTGTAAAGCAGATCAAGGTCTATACCTCAGCCAGTGGCGACCCGTCATTCAGGGCAGGTGGCCTTTCCTGTTTTGCATGTTATTGTTGCATTAATACATGTCACATATCAGTTTGCTAACAATGTAAAAAATATATACACTACCGGTCAAAAGTTTTAGAACACATACTCATTCAAGGGTTTTTCTTAATTTTTTTACTATTTTCTACATTGTAGAATAATAATGAAGACATCAAAACTATGAAATAACACATATGGTATCATGTAGTAACCAAAAAAGTGTTTAACAAATCAAAATATATTTTATATTTGAGATTCTTCAAATAGCCACCCTTTTTCCTTGATGACAGCTTTGCACACTCTTGGCATTCTCTCAACCAGCGACCCGTCATTAAGGGCAGGTGGCCTTTCCTGTTTTGCATGTTATTTTGGCATTAATACGTGTCACATATCAGTTTGCAAAAAATGCAAAAAAATATATATATAATTGAGTTAATATAGCCGCATACAAACATGGTCTCTTTTTTGTTTTCTTGAGTAAGGCAGCTCCAAAATGCAGGTGTTTCAGCTTAGCTCAGTGCTTTCTGTGGTGGTGGGGCAAGCCAGAAGAAAATACGGAGTGCTGCGCCGTGATTGGCTCAGTGTTCTGTCACTCATGGGGACACTACGTCACTGCCAAGTCTAAGGGTAGAGCTAGAAAATACAAGCCCCTTGGGTGCTGCCACAGAGTCACAGATAAAATGACGTCAAATCACATTATATCTACAGTAGCTTTGATTGGACTGATCATGTCAACATCATACTTTTCAAAATCTTAGCTAGCAGTCATCATCATGAATCAAAGCGACAATCTACAGGCAAATCCTTTTTAATCCTTGTCATATGAAGAGAAATAATGAAGAGAAATGATAGGACAGCTGTTGGGACTCTGCTGTTGGGACTCTGCTGTCGGGACTCTGCTGTCGGGACTCTGCTGTCGGGACTCTGCTGTCGGGACTCTGCTGTTGGGACTCTGCTGATGGGACTCTGCTGTTGGGACTCTGCTGTTGGGACTCTGCTGTTGGGACTCTCTGTGATCATAGCTCAAACCTACTCTGACTATTGAATGTCTGACGTCGACCTAACCTTATAATAGTTTGTAGTTTAGCCTAGACTTACCAGGGTCTGCCCGTCTTTCCTACATATCAACACATTTATCCGACTTCTAATGTTACCGAGAAATATGTGCCACAGTTTCAACAGCCATTGTGTAACTGTGTAGGCTGCAAACTTACTTTCACGTTCATATGAGGAAATCACATAACTTCTTACAGTCGCTGGTGCAGCCGCCTGTTCTCTTGCAGATGAAGTAGCTTTTATAGGCAACTCATTCAACCAGCCTAAACAACAGTAAATAAAAGATGTCAAATGGTCAAAAGTCAAGCCTGGTATAGCCATGTACATCAAAGAGAGGTGTATTGCTACAGATGTAGGATCTTAATTTTAGCCAGTTTGCTACAGCAGGAAAATAATCCTGCAGCAACAGGACATTTGAATTATTATGTGGATTATAATGAATGATTAATTTTATAATAGAAAAGTGCAATTGATCATCTTCAGAAACCTTTTTTAAAGCTTAAATACACTCAAATACACTACACGTTTTAGTTATGCTGCAACAGGGTGATCAAATTAAGATCCTACATCTGTACAGAGATTATGTCTTTATCTAAACCAAGGCAGTTTGAGTTAATAGCAATGATGTTGCAACTGTTAGCTGCTGTAAACCTATGTGATTGGATGTTATAGACCCCCATCTGAACAGTTTCTTTCCCCATGCTGTGGCCCTCACCAACCGACCATCTGGCCCATAGAGACTAAAGGACTATACACTCTATGCTGCTCACCACATCAAGCCATCTCTGAACTGTACACTACCATCTGGCCCATAGAGACTAAAGGACTATACACTCTATGCTGCACACCACATCAAGCCATCTCTGAACTGTACACTACCATCTGGTCCATAGAGACTAAAGGACTATACACTCTATGCTGCACACCACATCAAGCCATCTCTGAACTGTACACTACCATCTGGCCCATAGAGACTAAAGGACTATACACTCTATGCTGCTCACCACATCAAGCCATCTCTGAACTGTACACTACCATCTGGCCCATAGAGACTAAAGGACTATACACTCTATGCTGCACACCACATCAAGCCATCTCTGAACTGTACACTACCATCTGGTCCATAGAGACTAAAGGACTATACACTCTATGCTGCACACCACATCAAGCCATCTCTGAACTGTACACTACCATCTGGTCCATAGAGACTAAAGGACTATACACTCTATGCTGCTCACCACATCAAGCCATCTCTGAACTGTACACTACCATCTGGTCCATAGAGACTAAAGGACTATACACTCTACGCTGCTCACCACATCAAGCCATCTCTGAACTGTACACTAAATAACTGAACTATACTGCATTAGCACTCTGTTCATCTCTCTTAGATATATTTATACTGGTACTGTACATGTGGACATCCACTGTATATCAACTGTATTCCCACTGTACTGTATATATGTATACCAACTGTATACCCACTGTACTGTATATCTGTATATCAACTGTATTCCCACTGTACTGTATATCTGTATACCAACTGTATTCCCACTGTACTGTATATCTGTATATCAACTGTATTCCCACTGTACTGTATATCTGTATACCAACTGTATTCCCACTGTACTGTATATCTGTATATCAACTGTATACCCACTGTACTGTATATCTGTATACCAACTGTATTCCCACTGTACTGTATATCTGTATATCAACTGTGTTCCCACTGTACTGTATATCTGTATATCAACTGTATTCCCACTGTACTGTATATCTGTATACCAACTGTTCATTCTCTTATAGCTCTATGCTCACTCTTCCTAGTTGTGTATAATGTTGTACAGACATTTGTGTAAACTCTTCTGTCTGTATTCTGTCTCTAAATGTTGTCTGTCACTATCACCATGTAGAATTATGTGTACAGATGTAGGATCTTAATTTGATCACCCCCCACAGCAGAATAACTTTCCCGCAATGCAGGAAATGTAAAACTTGTAGTGTATTTGAGGTTTTAAAAGGCTTCTGAAGTTTGTAATTTCCACTTAGAAATGCCAGACTTGAGTTTCGCTTAATAAAAATGTATCAACCGCTACAAAAATGTCCATTAATTATAATTCACACTTCCTGTTGCTGCAGGAATATTTTCCTGCTGTAGCAAACTGGCTCAAATTAAGATCCTACATATGTACATGCAAATGTACTTGGCGAATAAAGGTGATTCTGATTCTGCAAAGGTTGAGTCTTGAATATTGATATATTGAATTTGACTTGCCCATGTTCAGTTAGCACCATTTTGTATGATTAGACTGACACAAACCTGTCTCAGTAGAAGTAGACTGTTAGGTCTGAGTGTTTTACTTCCATTCACTGTACTAAAATTACACCATACATTTAATTTCTCTACACACTTTACAATAATTCCTGGCAGGATTCTCACCTTGTAGCCTAAATTCACAACCAGAACATGTCAAGTCATTGAGATATCTACTGTTCTGCTGAGAGAGCACCTTCGTGATGACTAGCGCTCTGTATATTCTTATGGGTGAGGCCTGAGCTGGAATGTGAAGCTAACTGAAGCTAACTTTAGAAAACCTGTATATCTAGCTTGCATCATAGTACACCCCTCAGGCTAAGTTCAGGTTACAGCATGAGGCAGCCATCAACAGCCGAGTTGTAGGCTACAACCTGGGTTGTACTCATTAGTTCACTCCGCAGCCAACAGTTATAAAAAATGTTGCATAAACGGTTTGCTCCAAACGCTGTACAAGGTGACCTAAACAGTTTACGTTGCCAAACGTTTTGCTACGGTGGGCACTAATGAACACACACAACCTGTTTTGAGGAAGTGTAAGTTGTTGTTAGTCTTTCCACAGTATTTATTTGTCTCTCTTTCACACAACATACCTTCCTGAGTGAAAAGAGTTAACAGTAGATTAGAAAGAGAAAATGTTGTTGCTTGTTGTGTTTTAAGCCTGTTTTGAGAAGACAAGTCTATAGACCTATGATACAGTACACTCTTAGAAAAAATAGTTCCAAAAGGGTCCTCTGGCTGTCCCCATAGGAGAACGCTTTTGGGTTCCAGGTAGAACCCTTCTGGCTTCCATGTAGAACCCTCTGTGGAAAGGGTTCTGCATGGAACCCAAAAGGGTTCTACCTAGTACCAAAAAGGGTTTTTAAGGAGAGTAGGCCTATTATAACACTGTCCACAAAACATATCATCAACTATATGAATACACATAACAATATCATCAACTATATTAATACACATAACAATATCATCAACTATATGAATACACATAACATTATCATCAACTATATTAATACACATAACAATATCATCCACTATATTAATACACATAACAATATCATCAACTATATTAATACACATAACAATATCATCAACTATATTAATACACATAACAATATCATCAACTATATTAATACACAACAATATCATCAACTATATTAATACACATAATATCAGCAACTATATTAATACACATAACAATATCATCAACTATATTAATACACATAACAATATCATCAACTATATTAATACACATAACAATATCATCAACTATATTAATACACATAATATCATCAACTATATTAATACACATAACAATATCATCAACTATATTAATACACATAACAATCGTCGTCTTACCTTTTATATGTCTCTCAATAGAAGTAGAGTCTGGAATGATCATTCGGTGGTGGAAAGTTCCTTTAGTTTGTTCTGCTCATTTCCATATCAGGTTCTACCTGTTCTCTCTCCCACTCCCTGTCTCTTTATAGCTCTTACAATGTGCCTTGGCATACATTCTACAAGTGTCTGGAACTCCAAATGTAGTTCTGATTTAGTGTTCCAAATGAAAACAATTTGATTAAACTGGTTGATATGGTTAAAATACATTAAGACTGAGTAATGCTGTGATTGTTTTTGTTATTTTGTATTGAAATGTTTGACTTTATTTTCCCTATGTCCTTTCAATATAGGAACAATTTGTGAAATGACAGCCTTCTGTAAATATGGACAAAAGTCTATGGATTCATTTGATGGTATGTGTCTTGCAGCATTATGTCCCGAGTGGCGCAGTGGTCTAAGGCACTGCATCGTAGTGCTAGCTGTGCCACTAGAGATCCTGGATTGAATCCAGGCTCTGTCGTAGCCGGCCGCGACCGGGAGACCCATGGGGTGGCGCACAAGTTGTCCAGGGTAGGGGAGGGAATGGCTGGCAGGGATGTAGCTCAGTTGGTAGAGCATGGCGTTTGCAACGCCAGGGTTGTGTGTTCGATTCCCACGGGGGGCTAGTATAAAAAATAATGTATGCACTCTCTAACTGTAAGTCGCTCTGGATAAGAGCGTCTGCTAAAATGTAAATGTCAAATGACAGGTTGAGAACACTGCATCTTCCTAGGTGCATATGTGAGAAGGAACGCAAACTGTCTCCCTATGTGTGTGCCATCCCTAAACATCAAGTGTTTGTGGTTCATTAAAATGTTTATTGTCAAGGTTGAAAAAAGAAAAAAAAAAAGAAAAAAAAAGTGTTTTGAACTCTATTGGAGGGATGTGACATCATTCTACCACAAGAAATTCCATAATGTAGTGTTTTGTTGATGGTTGTCTTCAATTGGGTTGAGACCTGGTGACTGAGACGGCCATGGCATATTGTGAAACATCAGCAAGTTCAGCAGTCTTCATCACTGAAGCTCCTGCCAAACGTGCCCCAACAATCACCAATCGTTAAGCTCTTCCCGAGCAGGGTTGCAGTCTCTCTTCGTTGCAGCCCCTCTCTCCCCAGGGGTAGCAGCTCCTCTCTCCCCAGGGGTAAAAGCTCTTCTCTCCCCAGGGGTATCAGCTCCTCTCTCCCCAGGGGTATCAGCTCCTCTCTCCCCAGGGGTAGCAGCTCCTCTCTACCCTAGGATTTGAAGACATCGGTGGCTTAGCCCATAGCAGTAGGAGGGTCCGGGAAGGAATTTCAACAGCTAAATCCAGGAATACATCACCAGTGTATTGCCAAAAACCACTCAAGAACTTCAAATATAGACTCTGACCTCTCCAATGAGCCAAACTGATTAAATAATCCCACAGTACCTAAACACTCTCTCTCTCTCTCTCTCTCTCACTCTCACTCTCACTCTCACTCTCACTCTCACTCTCACTCTCACTCTCTCTCTCTCTCTCTCTCTCTCTCTCTCTCTCTCTCTCTCTCTCTCTCTCTCTCTCTCTCTCTCTCTCTCTCTCTCTCTCTCTCTCTCTCTCTCTCTCTCTCTCTCTCTCTCTCTCTCTCTCACACACACACACACAGTGCAGTAATTAGAATCCCTATATCCCCTCCTCTGTCTCTCTCCATCACTTTCTCTGTGTCGTCTATTGATGTCTCTCATCTTGTCTGGTGTCTCTCTCCATCATATACTATTCTTCTGTTGCTGTCTCTGTGTCTTGTCTGATGTCTCTCTTTAGTTTTGCAATCCAAATTTGGAGCTATTGGAATTGTAACATGTTGTCCCATGTACATGGTATAATTTACTGATGGTCCCTAACTAGCCCCATAGGGATATCCAAATTCAACCCACATTTACCACAGGCATTACGATTGGGTCGGGTGCAGTTGCATTCTGAATTGATTATTACTTGGTGTGGGCATGTGGGCAACCTTCATTTACGTTGTGATGCAGTCACAACCACAAGTCTCACTAAACTCAGTTTTGGACAAGACTGACTTTATGACCAAAATTATCCAACATTTTCCCGCTGAATTTTGAGTGTGTGAGGGTGAGTGTCATGGTCGGGATGGACTGAACTCAGAGCCTGATAGAATACCAAGGAAAACCATAGTAACTGCAGTAGAACATGGTGGAACAAAGCCAGATGGCAGTAACCTCACCTACTGCGGTTTCCTTGGTTTTTACTGGGATTTTGTAGTTGCATCAAATTTGACCCTCCATTTTCTCTGAAACAGAAGATAATTGAACCAGGACACTTTGTCACAAGATATAACAGATACTATGAAGCCTGATTTAGGTCTGAACTCATCTTTGACCAAATGTGTAGCAGCAGTTTGCAATTGTACGGCAGAATAGCTGTGCACATAATCCTAATACCTCTTCATGGACTACATTTGAACACTTAAACATTGTCTTCTTTTAGGGCGGGACCTGGTATGGTATGGTCACATTGCCTAGCGGTTAGAACGTTGGGCCAGTAACTGAAAGGTCGCTGGTTCGAATACCCGAGCCGTCAATGTGAAAATCTGTTGATGTGCCCTTAAGCAAGGCACTTAACACTAACTTGCTTCATGGGTGCAGTACTACTATGGCTGACCCTGTAAAACTGCACCTATCTGGTGTATCTGACAATAAAAACATATATATATTTTTGCAATTCCAACAGTTAATTTAACAATGCTGGTTATAACTCTTGTTGACGTTGATCCAAGGACACCTTCACTTGCATTACCCTCTTACTGCAGAAAAATATTCTCATGAAATCATGTGACTTATAGTTAGAGAGAGCGATTCCTGTAAACGTACACTGCTACAAGCAGGAAACAAGGTATGGACAAACCAGAAATGTGACATTTCTGTTTGATAGTAACCCTGAATGATGAATGTGTGATCTATCTTGGCATCTTTTTGGCCAACCACATTGGAACATTCTAATCTTTAAGGACATGAAGTATGGAGTCATTGTTTTCAGGAAGGTGTCTCCATGGCGATAGGAGGGACAGGAGGCAGACTAAGGGCAAGGGAAGCCACCTGAACTACTGCCCTACAAAGGCAAAGAGCAGTCTACGCAAATGTCCGTGCATATCAACCATAACCACTGATCTGACCTATGACCCCTAAAATGCTGATACTGAACTCTGCCTTTGTATGACCTTAAACAAGTATATGGGTAATGCAAAAGCAAAGTGCAGCATCTAGAAACACTCACTGTGTAGTAATTAGAATCTATAGAGCAGCTTTAAGTGTTACAGTCTACTGTCTGCTCTCCCCTCCTCTGCCTCTCTCCATTACTTTCTCTCTCTTCTGTTGCTGTCTCTCTTGTCTCTCCTCTTCTGTTGCTGTCTCTCTTGTCTCCCCTCTTCTGTTGCTGTCTCTCTTGTCTCCCCTCTTCTGTTGCTGTCTCTCTTGTCTCCCCTCTTCTGTTGCTGTCTCTCTTGTCGCCCCCCTTCTGTTGCTGTCTCTCTTGTCTGCCCTCTTCTGTTGCTGTCTCTCTTGTCTGCCCTCTTCTGTTGCTGTCTCTCTTGTCTCCACTCTTCTGTTGCTGTCTCTTGTCTCCCCTCTTCTGTTGCTGTCGCTCTTGTCTCCCCTCTTCTGTTGCTGTCTCTCTTGTCTCCCCCCTTCTGTTGCTATCTCTCTTGTCTGCCTTCTTCTGTTGCTGTCTCTCTTGTCTGCACTCTTCTGCTCAACCAGTCTTGGTTCTCTCTCCATCTCCCCTCTTCTGTCACTTTCTCTGTGTCTTGTCTGTTGTTGTCTGTGTCTTGTCTGCTGTCTGTGTCTTGTCTGTTGCTGTCTGTGTCTTGTCTGTTGCTGTCTCAGGTTCCAGTTTGATACTGTCTCCTGTGTCTATTTTCTTCTGTTATGGCCTGTTCTGTCTCTCTCCATCATATCATATTCTTCTGTTGCTGTCTCTGTGTCTTGTCTGGTGTCTCTCTCCATCATATCCTATTCTTCTGTTGCTGTCTCTGTGTCTTGTCTGGTGTCTCTCTCCATCATATCCTATTCTTCTGTTGCTGTCTCTGTGTCTTGTCTGGTGTCTCTCTCCATCATATCCTATTCTTCTGTTGCTGTCTCTGTGTCTTGTCTGATGTTTCTCTCCATCATATCCTGTTCTTCTGTTGCTGTCTCTGTGTCTTGTCTGGTGTCTCTCTCCATCATATCATATTCTTCTGTTGCTGTCTCTGTGTCTTGTCTGGTGTCTCTCTCCATCATATCATATTCTTCTGTTGCTGTCTCTGTGTCTTGTCTGGTGTCTCTCTCCATCATATCCTGTTCTTCTGTTGCTGTCTCTGTGTCTTGTCTGGTGTCTCTCTCCATCATATCCTGTTCTTCTGTTGCTGTCTCTGTGTCTTGTCTGGTGTCTCTCTCCATCATATCCTATTCTTCTGTTGCTGTCTCTGTGTCTTGTCTGGTGTCTCTCCATCAACAGAAATATTGGTGAGGGTTAGGCCTACTCCAATACAACATTGAAAACATGAAAACACGACTACATAACAGCATTAAATACAGTTGGAATATAGTTACAACACTCAAACTGTTTCCATCATACAGAAAAACAACAAGAAAGCTGGATAAACACATTTAGATTTCTACATACTGCACTTTGCTTCTGCATTACCCATACAGCTGTTTAAGGTCATACAAAGGCTGAGTGCAGTATCAGCATTTTAGGGGTCATAGGTCAGATCAGTGGTCATGGTTGATATGATTGGACAAAAAACCCCAACTTTAAAGCCATTTGTTCTCAGATTCACTGTTTGCGTAGACTGCTCTTTGCCTTTGTAGGGCAGTAGTTCAGGTGGCTTCCCTTGCCCTTAGTCTGCCTCCTGTCCCTCCTATCGCCATGGAGACACCTTCCTGAAAACAATGACTCCATACTTTGCTGAAACCTGTTCTGCCAGTTCATGTCCTTAAAGATGAATGTTGGAATGTTCCAATGTGGTTACCCCAAAAAGATGCCAAGATAGATCACACATCCATAACTTGTTTCCTGCTTGTAGCAGGCCGCGTTTACAGGAATCATTTTCTCTAACTATAGATCATATGATTTCATGAGAATATTTTTCTGGAGTGAGAGTGTAATGCAAGTCAAGGTGTCCTTGGATGAATGTCAACAAGATTTATAACCAGCATTGTTAAATTGTCACAGACACCGGATAGATGCAGTGAAATGTGTTGTTTTACAGGGTCAGCCACAGTAGTACAGCGCCCCTGGAGCAAATCAGGTGTAAGTGCCTTGTTTAAGGGCACAGACAGATATTTACCTTGACGGCTCAGGATTTTGTACCAGCAACCTTTCAGTTACTGGCCCCACTAGGTAATCTTACCATACCAGTTCACACCCTAACAGAAGACACTGTTCAAGTGTTCAAATGTAGTCCGTGAAGAGGTATTAGGATTATGTACACAGCTATTCTGCCGTACAATTGCAAACTGCTGCTACACATTTGGTCAAAGATGAGTTCAGACCTAAATCAGGCTTCATAGTATCTGTTATATCTTGTGACAAAGTGTCCTGGTTCAATTATCTTCAGTTTCAGAGAAAATGGAGGGTCAAATTTGCTGTAACTACAAAATCCCAGTAAAAACCAAGGAAACAGCAGTAAGTGAGGTTACTGCCATCTGGCTTTGTTCCACCATGTTCTACTGCAGTTACTACGGTTTTCCTTGGTATTCTATCAGGCTCTGAGTTCAGGCCATCCCGACCATCACACTCACCCTCACACACTCCATGAGACAGCCAGTGATCCAGTTATCACCAGAATAAACACGGCACAATCACGCAGAAACATTATGGTTTAACTTGCATTGAAATGCAAATACCCAGATAATGGTAAGAAAGATAGCAAACAAAATATTGAAACGCTCGCTAACATAAAGAAAAGGACAGCATTGATAGTAATACAAAGTCACATAAGGATAAACATTCTCCGTGATGAAATAGTTCTAACCTTATGGATAAAAACAGCTTGAGGGTTGCTACAATACAACATTCAAAACATGAAAACACAACTACACAACACCATTAAAAACAACAAGAAAGCTGGATAAACACATTTAGATTTTATAGATACTGCACTTTGCTTCTGCATGACCCATACAGCTGTTTAAGGTCATACAAAGGCAGAGTGCAGTATCAGCATTTAAGGGGTCATAGGTCAGATCAGTGGTCATAATAAGATGATACATCAGTGCATTTACACGTATCTACCTACGACATATTTGGCTGAACAGCAAAAACAACTTTAAAGTCCTTTTTTGTCTTCAGTTGGACTGTTTTCTAGTTGATGCTCTTTGCCTTTGTAGGGCCGTTTATTCAAGCAGTCAACGGACAACAACTCTTAATGCAATCACGGGGAAAACACTTTTGAAAGCAGTTTTGACCTTTGTTAAAAAAAGAGGGGGATCCAATCTTTCCATTGATAACACGTTTATTTCTATACTCCTACAATTGCGCTAATGCATTGTTTTAAAGATGCAGTTACAACTGGAGTGTCAAGCATGGTTTAGGCACATTTGCAACAGAGCTCTTAAAGGGGCAACGGCATCTTAAAACCGGAGTATCAAGCATGGTTTAGGAACATTCACAACAGAGCTCTTAAAGGGGCAACGGCATCTTAAAACCGGAGTATCAAGCATGGTTTAGGATCATTCACAACAGAGCTCTTAAAGGGGCAACGGCATCTTAAAACCGGAGTGTCAAGCATGGTTTAGGATCATTCACAACAGAGCTCTTAAAGGGGCAACGGCATCTTAAAACCGGAGTATCAAGCATGGTTTAGGATCATTCACAACAGAGCTCTTAAAGGGGCAACGGCATCTTAAAACTGGAGTATCAAGCATGGTTTAGGCACATTTGCAACAGAGCTCTTAAAGGGGCAACGGCATCTTAAAAGGGCAATTAAGCACTTTGTAATAGAAACCCCCCCAACAACAATTCTGAGTGAATAATAATAATAATAAATAATAATAATAATCAGGAAGTTGTGTCCAATGGGGTAAATGCAGATGGACAAACCCCATGCTTCATTTATAGCCACTATGCTGCATCCGTTGGGCTACAGGGGATCATGCTTATTGCTAATAGAACATCTGATAACAGACCATGAATATAGGATATATGGTTCAATATGTTAAAATCATTTAAATAATAATATAAATAATATGCCATTTAGCAGACGCTTTTATCCAAAGCGACTTACAGTCATGCGTGCATACATTTTTTGTGTATGGGAGGTCCCGGGGATCGAACCCACTACCTTGGCGTTACAAGCGCCGTGCTCTACCAGCTGAGCTACAGAGGACCATCTGATTTACCATCAGCTGAGCTACAGAGGACCATCTGATTTACCATCTGATAATAGACCATGAATATAGGATATATGGTTCAATATGTTAAAATCATTTACCATCTGATAATAGACCATGAATATAGGATATATGGTCCAATATGTTAAAATCATTTAACATCTGATAATACATGCATATAGGCTATATGGTTCAATATGTTAAAATCATTTACCATCTGATAATAGACCATGAATACAGGATATATGGTTCAATATGTTAAAATCATTTAACATCTGATAATAGACCATGCATACAGGCTATATGGTTCAATATGTTAAAATCATTTACCATCTGATAATAGACCATGCATACAGGCTATATGGTTCAATATGTTAAAATCATTTACCATCTGATAATAGACCATGAATACAGGATATATGGTTCAATATGTTAAAATCATTTAACATCTGATAATAGACCATGCATACAGGCTATATGGTTCAATATGTTAAAATCATTTAACATCTGATAATAGACCATGAATACAGGCTATATGGTTCAATATGTTAAAATCATTTAACATCTGATAATAGACCATGAATACAGGATATATGGTTCAATATGTTAAAATCATTTAACATCTGATAATAGACCATGAATACAGGCTATATGGTTCAATATGTTAAAATAATTTAACATCTGATAATAGACCATGAATACAGGCTATATGGTTCAATATGTTAAAATCATTTAACATCTGATAATAGACCATGAATATAGGCTATATGGTTCAATATGTTAAAATCATTTAACATCTGATAATAGACCATGAATACAGGATATATGGTTCAATATGTTAAAATCATTTAACATCTGATAATAGACCATGAATATAGGATATATGGTTCAATATGTTAAAATCATTTACCATCTGATAATAGACCATGCATACAGGCTATATGGTTCAATATGTTAAAATCATTTACCATCTGATAATAGACCATGCATACAGGCTATATGGTTCAATATGTTAAAATTATTAACATCTGATAATAGACCATGCATACAGGCTATATGGTTCAATATGTTAAAATCATTTAACATCTATAATAGACCATGCATACAGGATATATGGTTCAATATGTTAAAATCATTTAACATCTGATAATAGGCCATGCATATAGGCTATATGGTTCAATATGTTAAAATCATTTACCATCTGATAATAGACCATGCATACAGGCTATATGGTTCAATATGTTAAAATCATTTAACATCTGCTAATAGACCATGCATACAGGCTATATGGTTCAATATGTTAAAATCATTTACCATCTGATAATAGACCATGCATACAGGCTATATGGTTCAATATGTTAAAATAATTTAACATCTGATAATAGACCATGCATACAGGCTATATGGTTCAATATGTTAAAATCATTTAACATCTGATAATAGACCATGCATATAGGCTATATGGTTCAATATGTTAAAATCATTTAACATCTGATAATAGACCATGCATACAGGCTATATGGTTCAATATGTTAAAATCATTTAACATAATCTTTACCAATATCTTATTGGGCTCATTCATGGAGGTGTACATGATATTTTAGATGGTGTCAGCATCATTGTATTTTCATTCATTCTGGAGTAGAACTGCCTTTTTCTTGTCACCAGAACTGAGCTTCTTAGAACTGAGCTTCTCAAGAAGTTTCCCCAGGAGCACCCTGGGAACCCTGACTGGAATTGGTCAAATTTGCAGTTTAATACATTTACAAAAATGATCCTCTTTTCCTAAAAGCATGACGGTCACGACTTGTTTACGTGAAAGGGGAGATTCATTTAGCACAAGACAATCAATCTGAGGTCTACGTAAGGATATTTTGTTTTGCTTTAACCCCTGAGATGTGGCTGTTCTACGAGTACGAATGGTCTGAGGCAGGTGTTAGATTACAAGCGTTTTCAAGTGTAACGTTAATAACGATGGTTTTGGGGAACTGCTCAGAGATTTAACGATGCTCCTACAAAGGTTCTAATGATTAACTTAGCCTTAAGATGCTTTTGGGAAACCGGATCCTGGATGAGACCATCTGCTAAATGACTAAAATGTCAAATGTAAGGTTTTAAACACAAATATCATATTACTGTATTTTTGGGGGAAAAAATGTAAGTATTGATTTCACAAATATTATATTTGTACAGTTCTTTATTATAAATGTAGTTATTTTTTACATTTGACTGTGTAAAACCTAGCAGTACTACTTATTTCTCTGAGAGTGAGGCAGATATATATTATTACTATGTAAAACCTAGCAGTACTACTTATTTCTCTGAGAGTGAGGCAGATATATATTATTACTGTGTAAAACCTAGCAGTACTACTTATTTCTCTGAGAGTGAGGCAGATATATATTATTACTGTGTAAAACCTAGCAGTACTACTTATTTCTCTGAGAGTGAGGCAGATATGTAGCATTTTGCAAAAAAAACATGATTATTTGTCTGAAATGACATGTATTTGATTATTTGTCTCTCTGAAATGAAAGCATCAAATTATAGATTTTAAACAAATACATGTCTGTCATTGAACAACCCCATGCCATGATTAGATAGTGAAAAAACACACCAATCTCTTTCATAATTTCTTCAAACAATAAAAGCTAATTTACTAACACTTCTGAAAATGTATATATAGCGTTTTGGATTGAAATTCTTGTTTCCCCATCTGAACTCAGAATAGTTGAGAGATGTAATGTTTGTCTCTGTTGTGTTGAAGTCCAATGTAACGAACCCTGCATCCTGAGTCGGTTCCTGTCTGTGTTGTCAGTTTTCTGCTCGGGATCTCCAGTTTCCCGAGGGTTCTGGAACGCTCCCTGCCTGGTTGCCGGGTGACGTTGCTAGGCGGGAGCTCTCATGATTTACCGCACCTGCATCCCATCAGCAATCTGCACACCTGGTCCTGATCATCACCCTTTTTAGGCTCTGTCCTGACATCCATTCCCTGCCGGATCGTTAGCCATGAACAGTATGTTTATCAGAGTATCAGCCTTAGAACTTCTAGCGTTAGTTTTGTTGTTTTGCACCTTGTTGGTTTGTTGTGTACTTACCTCCGTTTTGTTCCATCTGCAGTCACTCGTCCGGAACCTTCACCCAACCCCTGCCTGGTGGTCGGCGGCTGCCGAGCCATTATTGGATTTACCACTGCACCTCCAACAACTCTTCCACGCCGCCCGCTCTGTTCCCTGGATCATTCAGCATCACTCTTGAATCTGTTTAATAAATACTCACCTTCGTTTCAACTTACCTTGTCCTGGTCTGCTTCTGGGTTCTGGCTTTGTAATCCGTGACAGAACGATCCGGCCAGTAATGAACCCAGCGGACCTGGACTCTGTTCGCCATGCCATTTCCCATCAGGAGAAGATGTTGGGACAACATAGCACGGCACTACAGGAGATAGCGTTGTCAGTTCGGAACCTTTCCACCGGGCTGACGGAGATCCAGGCCCAGCTCAGTTTGCCGGTGGAGAATCCACTACCGGTTTCACCCATCTCGCCTGCCGCTTCTGGAGCTGTGTCCTTCCATGAGCCCAAGGTTCCGACGCCGGATAAATATGAGGGGGAGCTGGGAAGATGCCGTTCTTTCCTTATGCAGTGTGGCTTAGTGTTCGATCTACAGCCCAACTCTTATGCCACAGACAAGGCTAGGATAGCCTTTGTTATTGAGTTGCTGCGTGGTCGAGCGCTGGAGTGGGCTTCAGCCGTTTGGGAACGACAGGACACCTGCATGGCTTCATACCAGGAGTTCACGGCCGAGATGAGGAAGCTATTCGACCATTCCGTCCGAGGTATGGACGCAGCTAGGCGCCTGTTTTCACTTCGCCAAGGAACTCGCAGCGTTGCCGACTTCGTGATCGAGTTCAGGACGTTGGCTGTGGAGAGTGGGTGGAATGAGGAGTCTCTGCAAGCGGCCTTTTACCAGGGGCTGTCGGAGCAACTCAAGGATGAGTTGATCTCCTATCCGGAGCCTAGTGACCTGGACAGCTTGGTAGCCTTGTCTATTCGGGTGGATAACCGAGTTCGAGAGCGAAGGAGGGAGAAGCAATGGGGCCCGTCCAATCGATCAGCTTCTCAGTTCCCAGTCGGGTCGGGTGGTGGACCAGAACACGTCGATCATTATCCACCACACAGGATTAGTGGAGAGGTCCTGTCTCCCGATTCTGAACCCATGCAAGTGGGGCGGCACGGGTTAACCAAGGAGGAGCGCCAACATAGACGTAAGACCAACTGCTGCCTCTACTGTGGTAGTTCGGGACATTACATCTCCACTTGTTCCCGGCGGTCGTCAAACTGCTCGGCTCGCTAAAGTTGGGAGGACTTTTAGCGAGCCAGTTTCAACCTCTCAATACCTCTGTCAGACCCCGTTTCCCGGCTACCCTCATGAACAGGAATCAGAGCTTAGCGATTAACGCTTTTGTCGATTCAGGTGCCGATGGAAGCTTTATGGATGCCGAAGTGGTGGAACAGCTGGGGCTTTCCAAGGAGCAATTACCGGAAGCCATTGAAGCTACCACTCTGAACGGCAGTAGTCTGGCACGTATCACGATGAGGACTGAACCGGTCAAGATGCTGTTGTCGGGGAATCATTCTGAGGTGATCTCATTCTTCATTCTGCCGTCTTCCCATGTCCCTCTGGTCCTTGGATATCCCTGGCTGAAGGAACACAATCCCACGTTCGATTGGGTGACGGGCAAGGTAACGAGTTGGAGCCTTGATTGTCATGCTAACTGTCTCAAGACTGCCTGTTCCCATTCGGTTCCCAGTCAGGTGATTGAGGCTAAACCCCCAGATTTGTCACTGGTTCCCGAGACATATCACGATTTGGGGGAAGTGTTCAGTAAGCAGAGGGCTCTGTCACTTCCTCCCCACCGACCATATGATTGTGCCATCAACCTGTTCCCTGGAGCTGTCTATCCCAAGGGACGGTTATACAGTATCTCCCGACCTGAACGTGAGGCTTTGGAGACCTACATCAAGGAGTCCCTAGCTGCTGGCCTTATTCGTCCCTCGTCATCACCCCTGGGGGCAGGATTCTTCTTTGTGGGTAAGAAGGATGGCTCTCTTCGACCGTGTATTGATTATCGGGGGTTGAATGATATCACGGTCAAGAACAAGTATCCCCTGCCCTTGATGAGCTCTGCCTTCGACTCCTTACAGGGTGCTACGGTGTTCACCAAGCTAGACCTACGCAATGCGTATCACCTGGTCCGGATCAGAGAGGGGGACGAGTGGTTGACGGGTTTCAATACACCGATGGGACACTTCGAGTATCAGGTGATGCCGTTTGGACTGACCAATGCTCCAGCTGTATTCCAGAGTATGGTGAATGACGTCCTGAGAGATATGATCGGTCTCTTTGTGTTTGTTTACCTGGATGACATTCTGATCTTCTCGAAGGAACCTTCCAACCACGTCCAGCATGTCAGGCAGGTTCTGCAGCGATTGTTGGAGAATCGCCTGTTCGTGAAGGCCGAGAAGTGCGAATTTCACGCCCACACTACATCCTTCCTCGGGTACATCATCTCCAGGGGAGAGATTAGGATGGACCAGGAGAAGGTTAGGGCGGTTCTGGAATGGGCCCAGCCCGGTACGAGATTGCAGCTCCAGAGGTTTCTGGGGTTTGCGAATTTCTACCGCAGATTTATCCGGGATTACAGCCGTGTGGCCGCTCCGTTAACTGCCCTGACTTCCAGTACCAGGACCTTCAATTGGAATCCGGAGGCGGATCGAGCGTTCCTGGATTTGAAGAGGCGATTCACCAACGCACCGATTCTCTCTCAACCTGACACGGCCCGTCAGTTCGTCGTTGAAGTGGATGCGTCTGATGTGGGGGTTGGCGCCATCCTGTCCCAGCGATGCTCCACTGACGGTAAACTCCATCCCTGCGCCTACTACTCTCGTCGTCTTTCGTCTGCGGAGAGGAACTACGATGTGGGTAACCGGGAGCTTCTCGCGGTGAAGCTTGCCTTGGAGGAGTGGCGCCACTGGTTGGAGGGGGCGGAGCAACCGTTTATTGTCTGGACTGACCACAAGAATCTTGCTTACGTGCAATCGGCTAGACGTCTCAACTCCCGTCAGGCCAGGTGGTCTTTGTTTTTCGGACGCTTTAATTTTTCCCTGACGTTCCGACCTGGATCTAAGAACGGCAAGGCGGACGCCTTGTCCCGGATGTTCTCCAAGATGGAGGAGAGTGGGGCCAAGACCGAGACGATTCTTCCCCGGAACTGTGTCGTGGGAGCAGTTATGTGGAAGATTGAGGAGGAGGTTATGGCGGCCCTTCGGACGCAGCCCGGTCCCGGTAACGGTCCACCCGGTCGGTTGTTTGTGCCTGAGTCGGTTCGTTCTGCTGTCCTCCAATGGTCCCACGCCAGCAAGATGGCTTGTCACCCTGGCGTGGCTCGGACGATGGCGCTACTTCGCAGACGATTTTGGTGGCCTGCCATGGGAGAGGATACTCGGAGGTTTGTTGCTGCCTGTCCAGTGTGTGCGCAGAATAAGAGTGCCAATCGGCCCAGCTCTGGACTACTTCACCCCCTTCCTATTCCCCGGCGACCATGGTCGCATCTGGCCCTGGACTTTGTCACTGGGTTGCCCTCTTCTGAGGGGAACACGGTCGTTCTGACTATCGTGGACAGATTCAGCAAGTTCGCCCACTTTGTGCCCATTTCCAAGCTTCCCTCTGCCTCTGAGACATCCGAGATCCTGGTTAGGGAGGTTTTCAGGGTCCACGGGTTGCCCAGTGACATCGTTTCCGACCGTGGTCCTCAGTTTACCTCTGCTGTCTGGAAGTCCTTCTGTTGGGCCATTGGAGCTACAGTCAGTCTCACATCTGGTTTTCACCCCCAATCTAATGGTCAGGCGGAGAGAGCCAACCAGAAGATGGAATCCACGCTACGCTGCCTTGTCTCCTCCAACCCCACCTCCTGGGTCTCTCAGTTGCCTTGGGTTGAGTATGCCCACAATACTCTCCCTACATCTGCCACTGGGATGTCTCCCTTCCAGTGCCTGTATGGCTACCAACCTCCCTTGTTTCCTTCTCAGGAGAAGGATCTCTCAGTGCCCTCTGTTCAGGCCCACATTCGTCGTTGCCACCGGACCTGGCATCGGGCCAGAAAGGCCCTCCTTCGAGTTTCTGACCGGTATCAGCTCCAGGCGAATCGTCGCCGGATTCCCGCTCCCACCTATACCATCGGAGATAGGGTCTGGTTGGCCACACGGGATCTTCCTCTACGGACTGAGTCTAGGAAACTGTCACCGAAGTTCATTGGTCCGTTTGTGGTGGAGAAGGTGATCAATCCTGTTGCAGTTCGACTCAAGTTACCGAGAACGCTCAGAGTCCATCCCACCTTTCATGTCTCCTGCCTCAAGCCTGTTCTCCTCAGTCCTCTGTTGCCCCCTCCGCCTCCTCCTCCTCCCCCTCGGATGATCGGAGGTGGTCCTGCCTACACGGTGCGACGCATTATGGATTCCAGACGGCGGGGCCGGGGTTTCCAGTATCTCGTGGACTGGGAGGGGTATGGTCCTGAAGAGAGGAGTTGGATTCCTCGGCGACAGATTCTTGATGCTGACCTCCTTCGTGACTTCTACCGCCTCCATCCTGGCGCTCCGGGTAGTCCGCCCGGTGGCGTTCGTCGGAGGGGGGGTACTGTCATGAACCCTGCATCCTGAGTCGGTCCCTGCCTGTGTTGCCATTTTTCCGCTCGGAATCTCCAGTTTCCTGAGGGTTCTTGAACGCTCCCTGCCTGGTTGCCGGGCGACGTTGCTAGGCGGGAGATCTCCCGATTAACCGCACCTGCATCTCATCAGCGATCTGCACACCTGGTCCTGATCATCACCTTCATAAGCTCTGACCTGACATCCATTCCCTGCCGGATCGTTAGCCATGAACAGTATGTTTGTCAGTGTATCAGCCTTGGAGCTTCTAGCGTTAGTTTTGTTGTTTTGCACCTTGTTGGCTTGCTGTGTACTTACCTCCGTTTTGTTCTATCTGCAGTCACTCACCCGGAACCTTCACCCAACCCCTGCCTGGTGGTCGGCGGCTGCCGAGCCATTATTGGACCTGCCACTGCACCCCCACCAACTCATCTCCGCCGCCCGCTCTGTTCCCTGGATTATTCAGCATCGCTTTTGAATCTGTTTAATAAATACTCACCTTCGATTCAACTCACCTTGTCCTGGTCTGCTTCTGGGTTCTGGCTTTGTAACCCGTGACAGGGAGGACCACGCAACATATCGCGTGACTCCAAGTTTACTTTGATATGATGGTTATAGTGTATTATCAGTGCTTAATTTGATCCGGATCCTGCCGGGAACAGGATCCGGCACCTCTCCGTTTTGGTCTGTTTCGTTCCGGAACCTATTTGGCCAGATCCGGTACCTCTCCTGGCATGAAAGGTAATTGTCACTTTTTGCAATGTAAAAATTCTAATAATCTCTCCCAGAACTCTCTCTGCTCTGACAGACATGAGCCTCCAACTCTCATCTCTCCAGCATTGCACATCATTTATAGAGCCGCGCCAAGGGTTCTGGAGGAGCTGCAGCTCGCCTGATCAATTCAAATACATTTTACAAAGTTATAGAATTACTGCTGTCTGTTCAGAAATAAATGAAATAATTCAGAATAGCCTACTACACCATGAGAAAGCCTAAAATGTAGTCACAGAGGATAAATAGCTTATTTTAAAAATAACCTAGGCCCCATGTAGCTCAGTTGGTAGAGCATGGCATTTGCAACGCCAGGGTTTTGGGTTCGATTCCCACGGGGGGCCAGTATGAAAATGTATGCACTCACTAACTGTAAGTCGGTCTGGATAAGAGCATCTGCTAAATGACTAAAATGTAAATGGAGTGTAGCACAATAACAAGGCATACTGTGGGGAACGCGCAGCAAATCTGTCAGTGAAACTTTAAAACATTTTTAGGACTATAATTTCCTCCTCATATTGTAGCATACAGTATGTCTAGACACACCCAGGCATAGGCTATTGATGGATTCAAGTTCATTTTCATTGATCTCAGATTCTCAGTTTTTCTGTGTCAAAATAGCCTGTCATTTCGATCATTTGTGCGGTATTGCGCTTTCAAGACAAATGGGAACTCGGGAAGAAATGAGGTAGAATCATGACATCAGTGGTCTTCAAATCAGGAAAGTCGGAGCTCTAGAAAGAGGCCAGAATTCCCAGTAGGATGACCGTTTAAAACAAATGTTTCCAGTCGGAGCTCTAGAAAGAGGCCAGAATTCCCAGTTGGATGACCGTTTAAAACAAATGTTTCCAGTCGGAGCTCGTTTTTTCCCCATTTCCCAGTTGTCTTGAACTCATTAAAGTCGGAAGTCTGAGATTTCCCAGCTCAGAGTTTCCAGTTGTTTTGAACACGGCATTAATACAAAAGTCTGCAGTCAAGTAAAATGACGTGGAATTGCATGAAATGCGTTTATAAAAGGCCAAATTGCTAAAACACTAAAACCCATTGGCTGAACAAAGTTCTCAGTTGCCTGGACTCATTTAGCTAATTATGCAGTCTGTTGTCAATATCTTAAACCATTTCACATGGTAAAACACAATTTGTAGATCTCACTTAGACTTTTCAGCAAAACTCTAAACACATTCTCATTCTCAAAACACATTCTGCACTCTAATGCACATGTCATTCATACTGGTAAACACAAGTGGTAACAATCAAATACAAATAGAGAACACATGTCATTGATTGAACACAACCACTCAAAATGGATTTAACCTGTTTCAAATGATGCGACACAACCAATATAAGGCAGTTCAGAGAGCAAACAGGTTGTTGAAGGTGGGAAGGAGAAAGTCTGAGAATGGATAGAAGAAACAATGTGAGAGGACGAGGACGAGTGCGTATGCCAGGTGGGCGACGAGGAGGAAGAGGAGGAGGAGGAGGGCAAGAAAGAGGAAGAGGAAGACGAAGAGGAAGAGGAAGACAAAGAGTGGAAATATCTGATGAAATTCGAGCAACAGTCATAGACCATGTTCTTGTCCATGGACTGACAATGAGGGAAGCAGGACTTAGAGTGCAACCCAATTTGAGCCGATGTTCTGTGTCCACCATAGTAAGGACATTCAGAGAAGAGAACAGGTACAGTGTACTACTGTATTTTTGTAATTGCAAATTTACTGTACTACACTATATGCAGCTGTTTCAATAGACATTTCTAAAGTGAATCACTGTATGTATTGTACTGCATGAATATGTTTTGTAACAGCACAACTACTTTTTGTAGAATTGCAAGGCTGCCACATGCAGATGGAAGGACAGCTATATTCACTGGGGAGCAAGAGGCCGTTATAGTTGGCATGGTCCTTCAAGATAATGCAATACGACTCAGAGAAATCCAGGAACGAGTGATACAAGACAACACACACTTCCAGGGAATCGACAGTGTGAGCATTTCCACAATTGACCGTGTCCTCCGTCGTAACAGGATGCGAATGAAACAAGTATACAGAGTACCTTTTGAGCGCAACTCACCAAGGGTGAAAGAACTGCGAGCTCAGTATGTGCAAGTAAGTGTACATTCAGAAACATTTACTGTAATCCAGATTGTCTGCAGTACTAACACATACTATGTGAATGACATTACTCTTCAGTACATCCAATGTATGTGAATCAGAAGTGCATACAGTAGGCCTAATTGTACTCTACAGTAGAGCACTGTCTCTGGACCACTTACAAAATCCTATATACAGTATATTGTATTTCTACACAGACAATATTTGACTTGGAATCCTTGGACAGACCCCATGAGTTCATCTTTGTCGATGAATCAAGGCTTCAATCTAACAAAGAGGAGAAGGGAGAGGCCCGAAACATGATTGGACAGCGGGCCGTTGTTGAAGTCCCTGGTCAACGAGGTGGCGATGTCACAATCTGTGCTGCTATCGGCAACCATGGTGTTCTACATCACCATGTTACACTCGGGCCGTATAACACCCGGCACCTTCTCAGATCTATGGCCAATCTAAGAGATATTTTATTCGAGCAGCAGGTTCAAGAGCAGCAGGGTCAAGAGCTAAATGAGAATCCCATTCCCACCTATGTGATAGTGTGGGACAACGTCAGTTTCCACCGAGCTGCTCAGGTAAGGGAATGGTTTACAGTTTTTTTGGATTGCTTACACACTAAAATTAAAAGTAGTACACTATTAGCAAAACCTTACACTCAAGAAGCAAAACATCAGCCCATATTTGCACAACTATAAGCACATTGTCAACCTTACACTTGTTGCAAAACTCTACACACAGTGATTTGCAAAACACTAAACACAGTTAACATACATTACACACAAAAATCTATCATGAAGTCACGTCCTTGCAATACCAAAGCACTGACTGTCAAATTACCACACCGTCCAACCAATTGGTTCAACACAGTCATCAGGTGTGCAAACACTCGTTTGCTTAATTGTAGACACACCAATCAGGTGTATAAGCACTATAAAAAGCAGCAGGTGAGTTCATCGGTCTTCAAGCACAATGGAAAGAGTCAGAGAAAGAGTAAGACGAGGAGGAGGAGGAGGAGAACGAGGAGAACGAGGAGGAGGACGAGGAGAACGAGGAGGACGAGGAGAACGAGGAGGACGAGGAGAACGAGGAGGACGAGGAGAACGAGGAGGACGAGGAGGAGAACGAGGAGAACGAGGAGGAGAACGAGGAGAACGAGGAGGAGAACGAGGAGGACGAGGAGGAGGACGAGGAGGAGGAGGAAGGGGAGGAAGAGGAAGAGGAAGAGGAAGAGGAAGACAAGAAGGTGCTCAAAGAGGACCGAATCTGACAAATGAGATCCGCGCAACACTGGTTGACCACATTGTCAACCACGGCCTGACGCTGAGGGAGGCTGGACTGCGAGTACAGCCAAATCTAAGCCGATATACAGTGGCAAGTGTGATGAGAACATTTCGACTGGAAAATAGTTATTGTAAAAATATCATCATATCAAAAACATCTGCACGGTTTCAGTAACTGCTTACAGTACTATATTCTATGCACTATCAGCACTTCTGTTACCTTTTCCTGTGAAATTACTGTACTATTATATACTGTTTTTTTTTCTACATAGGATTGAGGGTCAGGGACGACAAGGGGGAAGGCCTCCTATGTTCACAGAACAGCAAGAGAGGGAGATAGTAAACATGGTTTTGGCCAACAATGCTATAACACTCAAGCAGCTCCAAGCTAACATTGTCAATAACCACGCCATTTTCAACGATATGCATCAGGTCTCAACATCAACACTGGCACGCATCCTAAAAAAAAAACATATTCAAATGAAGCAAATTTATCGAGTGCCTTTCGAGCGCAATTCCGAAAGGGTGAAACGACTGCGGCATGATTATGCAGAGGTATGTATTCACTTTAGCAGTGTGATCTTGCATACTGTCTCATAATCTTTTACTATACTGTAATATGTATACTAGATCTACACTGAACTACACAATTTTGCCTGACACTGTTTTTCAGAGAGTTTTACGAATGGATGGAGAGGAGATCCAGCATGAGTTCATTTACGTAGATGAGGCTGGGTTCAACCTGACGAGAACATGAAGGAGGGGAAGAAACATCATTGGCCACAGGGCTATAGTCAATGTCCCAGGGCAACGTGGGGGTAATATAACACTCTGTGCAGCCATTACACAGAATGGGGTCCTCCACCGCCATGCCCATATGGGCCCTTACAACACAGCACTCATACTTACATTCTTGGACCAATTGCACAACATAACAGCAGCAAATCAAATCGATCATATGCAATACATTGTTGTCTGGGACAATGTGTCTTTCCACCGCTCTGCTCTGGTTCAGAACTGGTTTCAGCAACATCCACATTTCACCGTCCTATATCTTCCACCATACTCTCCATTCCTCAACCCTATAGAAGAGTTTTTCTCGGCATGGCGGTGGAAGGTATATGATCTCCGTCTCCAGGCTGAGGTACCCCTCATCCAAGCCATGGAGGAGGCCTGTGACCAGATGGAGGTAGCAGCAATGCAAGGATGGATTCGTCATTCAAGACGTTTCTTTCCAAGGTGTCTTGCTAATGACAACATTGCCTGCGATGTTGATGAAATTCTCTGGCCAGATCCAGCTAGGCGAAGAGACAATGTCTAGTTATTTTTTTTAATTTTTTTTGAACTTACAATACGTAAAGTGACGTTTGGTTACAGTATTATGAATCTCCATGTCAACATTTTGGGCGTGTTGAGAAATAAATGAGTTTCTTCAGTCTGCAACATTGGTCTTGTGTAGTGTTTGGTGAATTTACATTATATTTGTACTTTGTTGATAGTAGCCTACTCTAATCATAGGGAAGTAGAAGTGCTAAAAGTGTTTTTGGTTTATCACAGCAGAGTGTAACTCGTGCAAACAGAGTATAGTAATGTGAAACGTGTGTGTTTCATATGGTAACAAAGTGTGGTTTTTAAAAAGAAGTGTATAGTTTTTACAAGAGTGTTTAATTTTGCAAAGGATCTGTAGTGTTTTGCTAATTGGGTGTGTGGTTGTGCTAATTGTGTGTAGTGTTTTGAAAACACGGGCCCTGTTTTGAAAATCGTGCTTAAGCAATCAAAAAAAACTGTAACATCAATGGGCAGTTTATGAACTTATAATAATAATAAATAATATGCCATTTAGCAGACGCTTTTATCCAAAGCGACTTACAGTCATGCGTGCATACATTTTTGTGTATGGGTGGTCCCGGGGATCGAACCTACTACCTTGGCGTTACAAGTGCCGTGCTCTACCAGCTGAGTTACAGAGGACCACCAACTTGTACCAACTTGTACCTCCCTCCATACTCGCCTTTCCTGAGTCCGATTGAGGAGTTTTTCTCCTCTTGGAGATGGAAAGTGTATGATAGACAACCCTACACCAGAGTAAATCTGCTGCAAGCCATGGATTTAGCCTGTGGTGATATAGGCGAGGAATCTTGTCAGGGCTGGATACGGCACACAATAGGCTTCTTCCCCCGTTGCCTCAGGAGGGACAATATTGCTTGTGATGTCGACGAAGTGCTCTGGCCTGACCCAGCCCAAAGACAAGAAGAAGCACATTGATCACATGTTTACTCCTTTGATGTTTGTCCCTTTTAGTATTGTATATTGTAGTGCAGTGCATTGTAGGCTGTATACTGTACAATGGACAAATTGTATGGCCCTGAACATTGGGCTTTCCATTTGTTAACAGTACTGACTGCTCAATATATTTTGACTGGTTGCAGGTTCATATCAACAAAGAACAAGAATTACAGTATCACAGAGACAAAGGACAAGTTTGTGAGATGCAGGGTACAGTACTGTAAAAATAGGGGTACAAGGAGGAGGAAGAACAAAAAACTAAATTGCAAAGAGCAAAGCAGAGTGGTCATTTCTGATCAATTTTGAGCTACTATGATAGAACATGTTTTCGTTCATCAAAAGACAATGACGGAAAAATATGAAATTTGTTTTGAGATTTAAAATGTACTTCTCCCTGAGAACTGTATGTTTTGAACAATGTGTTTTCTATTTTTCGGTGTATTGTTTACTGACTGCTTGAGAGTGTATATAATTTTGACCACTTTGTTTATGATTTGAGAGCAGTGTTTGATTCTGAACACAGGTAAAAACTGTTTTGAGGGCGAATGTTTCATTTTGCGAGAGGAGTCAGAGGTTTTGTAAATAGTGCTTGAAGATGAGGTTTTTGTGTTTAATGTTTTCAGGAAATGGAGCAAGGTTTCAGAAATTGTGTTTTAGCAATTGAGAACAACTGTAATGCCAAACACCACAGACTACAATTAAAATGTACTTTCCATAAATATGACCATTTACGTCACATTAAATTAATCTATTTTCATATATCACTTCTAAACTGACAAATAAACATCAAATATACCTTTTACAAATACATCAGCATGTTTAATACATTAGTTTCAAGCAATAGAGCATATGCTTTGAATACTGGTCTGTAGGGCAAATATGCAGTTTTGGTCAAATTCTCATATCACTTTGCTCAATTTGTCACATCCAAGGCTTTTGTATGGCTGTTGAAATGTGCAGAACAGTAATCAGCTATGCAGCTTCTATCATGACAGAATTACAGAATCCCTGGTTGGTGGGGGTCTATGGTGATTTTCAGTCCAGTGTTTAGACACTTAGGGCAATCAGATCATGTACAAGTTGGTTTCTTTGTGACGTGGAATAAAAGCCACTGTTGGCTGTCTGTCTGTCTGCTGTCTGGTTGATTGCTGCTAGCTGTCATCTTCATCTCAACTAATGTGCGTCTCGACGCGCTGCTGCCGGCCTCCTCCTTTTCCTCCTCTACCTGTACTGCCACTGCCTGGATCGGCTGATCAGGCTCATGTTTTCTTTCATTCACTGCTTTTCTCGCATTGGCTAACAGAGATCGCCTATTTTTATTCACATACTGTAGGTATATTCTTCGAGATTTTCTCATTTTGTCTTTCTTTACGTGGATTCCTCGCGGGAGATATTTTCAAACGAGGAAGCGCTGTGCGGCACGTGAGGCTTTTTAACCAATCAGGTTGCCGGAAAGTGCCATTAAATGCCAGTAACCAATCGGATGTCAGTAAATGCCTCCTCTTTCAGCACTACGTCACAAAGGATATCGCCATGTATGAACTAGTAATGATCTGCTCCGGAAAACAAGCTGTTGAATTATATATGATTCAACATGGAGAGTTTGAAAAATAGCGGTTGAATTATATATGATTCAACATGGAGAGTTTGAAAAATAGCGGTTGAATTATATATGATTCAACATGGAGAGTTTGAAAAATAGCGGTTGAATTATATATGATTCAACATGGAGAGTTTGAAAAATAGCGGTTGAAGTTCTACATGAAACATGCTAACAAAAACGACATGTATGCTAGGTGTAGTTGACGGAGTTGGGATAAAATGATACAAACCAAGTATTTATATACATTATTGCCGATGTAATTGGACATTTTATGAAAGTATGGAAGTTATAGTTCCAAAATATCCCAAAATCTGAACATTGACAGATGGAAGCAAAATCCCAATGTTTTGCCTGTGGTGCCTGGCCTTAATATTTTACAATTGGTTTCGATTTATAATGTCCGATTATCAAATGGGCATGAACAGGGTCAGGGGAACAGCTCGACTAGTGAATGGAGGCTGCTTTCCTGCCTGTTCGTTTTTAGTTTTTCAATCATATGCTGTGTATACTCTGGTTATTTCACTCCAAAACCCCACCACTGTTTGAGGAGCATGCAGCCTCTCGCTGCGGGACAGGTGATATTCCGCCCAAACTCTGTATGCCATGGGCTCTCCAACCCTGTTCCTGCAGATACCCAGTGCTTCATTTGGGAAACCAGGTGGAATCTGTTTTGGATCATCAATAGAAACAAGGAAACATATTTCACTAAACTGTTGACAGCCCTTCTCTCTGCGCGCTCGAAAAATTTATGAAGGATAGAGGGGAGGAGATGGAAACGCATGGTGGTGAGATATTCTATAGCTAACGGTAATGTCTGCCTATTAATTATGGACATATTTGTTTTCTTCCTATTACTAGACTATATTAAAATCTAATTCTGTAAACCGGAAGGCTAACTCTGTAAGCTGCCCTGCACAATCAATGAACCAACAGCATGGCCTAGGCCTATACGTTCTCTCCCAGACTCATGGATAGGAAGTGTGGAGTGTAACATAAGGTAACCAGTCCATCCAGTATGTATAATAATACAGTCATCACTCAAAGGCCATTACTATAATTTTTTTTATTTTGGCGTCAAGGCTAGACCAATTATGTACCGAAGACATCTTCAATCCTTTTTCTGTTTTTAATGTTTTTCTGCCGTGTGTAATATGCAGTAGGCTATGTATTGTATAATGGTTCAAACATTATTTAACAGGTAGAACCTGATATGCAAATGTATGATATGCAAATGTGTTCAGCAGTAACTTTCCACCACCGAATGATCATTCTAGACTCTGTTTCTGTTGAGAGAGAAATAAAAGGTAAGATGATGATTGTTATGTGTATTAATATAGTTGATGATATTGTTATGTGTATTCATATAGTTGATGATATTGTTATGATATTAATACAGTTGATGATATTGTTATGTGTATTAATATAGTTGATGATATTGTTATGTGTATTCATATAGTTGATGATATTGTTATGTGTATTAATATAGTTGATGATATTGTTATGTGTATTAATATAGTTGATGATATTGTTATGTGTATTAATATAGTTGATGATATTGTTATGTGTATTAATATAGTTGATGATATTGTTATGTGTATTAATATAGTTGATGATATTGTTATGTGTATTAATATAGTTGATGATATTGTTATGTGTATTAATATAGTTGATGATATTGTTATGTGTATTCATATAGTTGATGATATTGTTATGTGTATTAATATAGTTGATGATATTGTTATGTGTATAAATATAGTTGATGATATTGTTATGTGTATTCATATAGTTGATGATATTGTTATGTGTATTCATATAGTTGATGATATTGTTATGTGTATTCATATAGTTAATATTTTTGGTAGACAGAGTGTTATAATTGGCCTACTCTCCTTAAAATGTATTTGAAGTAAATTCGATGCGGAGGGGGGGTGAATTCGTTCAGTGCCCACCTGTGTTCCCTAGGGTGATTTCCCACTGTATCATAGACCTATAGACTGTGTTCCCTAGGGTGATCTCCTACTGTATCATAGACCTATAGACTGTGTTCCCTAGGGTGATCTCCTACTGTATCGTAGACCTATAGACTGTGTTCCCCAGGGTGATCTCCTACTGTATCATAGACCTATAGACTGTGTTCCCTAGGGTGATCTCCTACTGTATCATAGACCTATAGACTGTGTTCCCCAGGGTGATCTCCTACTGTATCATAGGTCTATCACTTGTCTTCTCAAAACAGGCTTAAAACACAACAAGCAACAACATTTTCTCTTTCTAATCTACTGTTAACTCTTTTCACTCAGGAAGGTATGTTGTGTGAAAGAGAGACAAATGAATATTGTGGAAAGACTAACAACAACTTACACTTCCTCAAAACAGGTTGTGTTTATTCATTAGTGCCCACCGTAGCAAAACATTTGGCAACAGAAACTGTTTAAGTCACCTTGTACAGCGTTTGGAGCAAACCGTTTATGCATTGTTGCAAAACTGTTGGCTGTGGTGTAAACTAATGAACACGACCCAGGTAGTAGCCTACAACTCGGCTGGTGATGTCTGCCTGATGCTGTAACCTGAACTTAGCCTGAGGGGTGTACTATGATGCTAGCTAGATATACTGGTTTTCTAAAGCTAGCTTCAGTTAGCTTCACATTCCAGCTCAGGCCTCATTCATTAGAATATACAGAGCGCTAGTCATCAGGAAGGTGCTCTCTCAGCAGAACGGAAAATATATAATGACTTGACAGTTTAATCATACAAAATGGCGCTAACTGGACGTGGGCAAGTCAAATTCAATCTAGTGGAGGTTGCTGAGGGGAGGACGGCTCATATTAATGATACCATTCCACCTATTCCGCTCCAGCCATTACCACAAGCCCGTCCTCCCCAATTAAGGTGCCACCAACCTCCTGTGAATTCAATACATCAATATTCATTCATCCTAGTTCTACATTTCCCATTTCCTTTGATAAATGTAATTGTATCATAGTTCTACTATAGTGTAGCGATCTGTGCAACTTTCCGGCGTGAGTTTACTGTGAACACTGAGGCTGTACCCACTTTAAGTTACAGTTTTAACAGAGACCAAGTAGGCTATTTGATCATAATGTAAAAAAGGCCTCCAATAACATTTAACGTGGAAATAGCTGTTCTACCATTCAGCCTACAGTAGCAGCCAATGTGTGGTGTTCAATGTAAGCCTACATTGCATGAGACATTCCAAAAAACATGCAGAGCTTGACATTAACCTGTTTATTTACTTGTCCTTCACACAAGGAGGAGGTGACTGAAAAGGTGAATGGACATTTTTGTAGCGGTTGATACATTTTTAGTAAGGGAAACTGAAGTCTGCCATTTCTAAGTGGAAATTACAAACTTCAGAAGCCTTTTAAAACCTCAAATACACTACAAGTTTTACATTTACTGCGTTGAGGGAAAGTTATTCTGCTGTGGGGGGTGATCAAATTAAGATCCTACATCTGTACACATAATTCTACATGGTGATTTTTTACATTTTTGTCATTTAGCAGACGCTCTTATCCAGAGCGACTTACATACATTGCGAGTGCATACATTTTTATTTTTTATACTGGAATCGAACCCACAACCCTGGCGTTGCAAATGCCATGCTCTACCAACTGAGCTACATCCCTGCCGGCCATTCCCATAATAATTCAAATGTCCTGTTGCTGCAGGATTATTTTCCTGCTGTAGCAAACTGGCTCAAATTAAGATCCTACATCTGTAGCAATACACCTCTCTTTGATGTACATGGCTATATCAGGATTGACTTTTGACATCTTTTATTCACTGTTGTTTAGGCTGGTTGAATGAGTCGCCTATAAAAGCTACTTCATCTGCAAGAGAACAGGCGGCTGCACCAGCGACTGTAAGAAGTTATGTGATTTCCTCATATGAACGTGAAAGTAAGTGTGTAGCCTACGCAGTTACACAATGGCTGTTGAAACTGTGGCACGTATTTCTCGGTAACATTAGAAGTCGGATGAATGTGTTGATATGTAGGAAAGACGGGCAGACTCTCATAGGTCTAGGCTAAACTACAAACTATTATAAGGTTAGGTCGACGTCAGACCTTCAATAGTCAGAGTAGGTTTGAGCTATGATCACTTATCATGCTGACAAACCTGATGGTCTCCGTTTGAAATGGTGTGTAAAATACCATGCCTAGGCTACAAGCTCTGTCCTGCTACTGTTAGGTCTGTAACGTTATGGGAACTGATCTGAACAGGTTTAGGCTGGTCATCTAGGATATGTAGGCTATAGCTGAGGTATAGACCTCCATCTGTATCAGGACTAGGCTCCTGCTACTGTTACTGTTATAACGTTATGGGAACTGATCTGAACAGGTTTAGGCTGGTCATCTAGGCTATAGCTGAGGTCAGTGGTGATTTTAGCATGTCCCATCAGCAGAGTCCCAACAGCAGAGTCCCAACAGCAGAGTCCCAACAGCAGAGTCCCAACAGCAGAGTCCCAACAGCAGAGTCCCAACAGCAGAGTCCCAACAGCAGAGTCCCATCAGCAGAGTCCCAACAGCAGAGTCCCAACAGCTGCCCTATAATTTCTCTTCATTATTTCTCTTCATATGACAAGGATTAAAAAGGATTTGCCTGTAGATTGCCGACTTGATTCATGATCACGACTGCTAGCTAAGATTTTGAAAGTATGATGTTGACATGATCAGTCCAATCAAAGCTGCTGTAGATATAATGTGATTTGACGTCATTTTATCTGTGGCCAATGACCTTCTTGGATGGGCACTTCTAATGTAACTCTGTGGCAGCACCCAAGGGGCTTGAATTTTCTAGCTCTACCCTTAGACTTGGCGGTGATGTAGTGTCCCCATGAGTGACAGAACACTGAGCCAATCACGAAGCAATGCTCTGTATTGTCTTCTGGCTTGCCCCACCACCACAGAAAGCACTGAGCTAGGCTGAAACACCTGCATTTTGGAGCTGCCTTACTCAAGAAAACAAAAAAGAGACCATGTTTGTATGCTGCTTTATTAACTCAATGATATATATATATATATATATATATATATATATATATATATATATATATATATATATATATATATATATATTTTTTTTTTTACATTGTTAGCAAACTGATATGTGACATGTATTAATGCCACAATAACATGCAAAACAGGAAAGGCCACCTGCCCTGAATGACGGGTCGCCACTGGCTGAGGTATAGACCTTGATCTGCTTTACACAACAACAAAAAAACTGTTATACATTATAACCTAGCCTACTTTAAACAATAAAACAACTCTTAATTGTTGCAAAGAACCTTTCTGTATAGATCACTGATCCCCCCCCAGATCAATCATGCCCGTTTTAGCCCTTCTGTCTACATTCTCAGATACGTTTAGAAAAGAACAGATTCTAAAATAATAAATGGCTGACTTTTAATGAATACAAATAAGTGTGAGACATGACCTTGTGTTGCTGCACTGTCTATAACTACCTTAACAAACAGTGACTTATTATTATTATTGACAGTTAACATGGAGAAGAGATGTCACAACCAGATGTTCATTTGATTGCATTAAATAGCCTGACTGTTTCAATATGTCTGTTAGTAAATGTTTTGTAAGAGATAATTAATAAATGATAACAATTCACATTCAAGAATTACTGTGTTAACTACAACCAACATGTTGGATCTCTGTTTAGGGGTCAGTGGTCTAAAATGAGTCTCTCTGGGGAGAGAGAGGAGGGGGGCCCTGCCTCTAAAATGAGTCTCTCTGGGGAACATGACACCAAAGCTAAGAGGTGAGATGACAATTTTGTTTAAGAATTATTAAGAGTTTATTTCCTAACTGCTATTTCCACAATAATCAGAAATGGTTGCTTATGGGTACCTTCAATATTACTGTTCTCAGATGTTTAATTAATAGATTTTAGATGTAGATAATTATTATTATTTTTATTGCAAAACGCTATATATCCATTGTTTAGCTGAAATTGAATGTTCGTATCCTGTATATTTGACTGTATTATCTGGTTGTCTCACCTAGCTATCTTAAGATGAATGCACTTACTGTAAATCGCTCTGGAGCATCTGCTAAACAGGTGGGGCTCTGCCCTGAATGACAGGTCACCACTGCTCCAAAGCAATTACATGTTGCACAGGAACCACTGACTCGCTGCATGTTTCTGTTATCAAGACACCTGCTGGTACCTCTTAACTGGTTAGTACAGCTCATGAGGTGTCCTAAATATCTGCCAACTAGGTGGGACACTTATGAATAAAGAGGCTTCATGCATAACTTTAATTTATACCCATAAGAGTAGGACTAAAATGGCTTTATTCTCAGCACTTATACGACACATTTTCTACTCTGAGACGCTTTTTGGATATGGGCCCAGATCTCAAAACATTGTTTTAAAAAACGAATCATTTTGTTTTACATAATAAAAGATGAATATTACTAATGTAAGCCACTGTAAAGACTTGGTTTAGTTTATTGTGTGGCTCTGCTCATGTCCGAGTTCTGGAACTGTCCGCGTCCCCGTACAGAACTGTCCGCGTCCACGTACGGTTTGGCGCCAAGCATATTGTCCAGTTACGCGCAGAGTGGGCTGAGGTGATGTTGGGGAATAACGACGGAGTTCGTTACAGTGTTGAGACACCGAAGTTTATTGTTCAATTTGCTTTTTTGCTTAATGTTCAGTGACAGTATGAGTGTAGCCAGATCCTTTTCACTCGCTAGTCTTGTTTAATTGTGTGGTTCAACGGGTTCGTCATCATCCTCGAGGGACAGACGAACGACCTGCTAGCTAGCCAAGCTAGTCGGTACAGCTAGCTAAGCTAGCTACTCTTTACCAGCAGCATCCTAGTTATCCTAGCTACCACTACATCATCACCGGCTGCCTGCATTTCTTGTGGACCGATGGAGCTCCCTGGTTGTTTCTTCCACCTGTTAAATACCGTGGAGGGCTTCTCCCTCTCTCGTTGACGGATGCTGGCTACCTACCATCCCTCTGTCCGGTTCTCCTCTCTTCACTAGATGGACGGTAACTTTAGTGTTTAATCCCTCTGTGTCCAAGGACTGAACTTTTGAATATTATTTTCGGGGCGCCTCAAGTGACATTTTTTACAACGTTTATTTCTGATAAAATTTGTTCATTGCATCCGCCATGGAGCCCAGTTTCATAATATTACCTTCTGTCCCTGCTTATGATGTAATTGCGAAAAAACTGGCCTTATTTTAGGGCATTTTTCACCCTACCAGCTCCTATTAGTTCTATTGAGCTCCGTGGCACCGACTCGCCTTCAGAACATTCTATTCCCAGCCCATTGTTCTGCGTCACAATGCCAGCTTCACTATTGTTATCAATGAGACCTGCCTGCATTAACCCTGTTGGTTTACCTCAGGTAACTTATTATTAACAAGGTTACGGCTACTTGGTGAGCGTTAACCCTGTAGGTTTACCTCAGGTAACTTATTATTAACAAGGTTACGGCTACTTGGTGAGCGTTAACCCTGTAGGTTAACCTCAGGTAACTTATTATTAACAAGGTTACGGCTACTTGGTGAGCATTAACCCTGTAGGTTTACCTCAGGTAACTTATTATTAACAAGGTTACGGCTACTTGGTGAGCGTTGACCCTGTAGGTTTACCTCAGGTAACTTATTTTTAACAAGGTTACAGCTACTTGGTTAGCGTTAACCCTGTAGGTTTACCTCAGGTAACGTATTATTAACAAGGTTACGGCTACTTGGTGAGCGTTAACCCTGTAGGTTTACCTCAGGTAACTTATTATTAACAAGGTTACGTATACTTGGTGAGCGTTAACCCTGTAGGTTTATCTCAGGTAACTTATTATTACCAAGGTTACAGCTACTTGGTGAGCGTTAACCCTGTAGGTTTACCTCAGGTAACTTATTATTACCAAGGTTACAGCTACTTGGTGAGCGTTAACCCTGTAGGTTTACCTCAGGTAACTTATTATTACCAAGGTTACAGCTACTTGGTGAGCATTAACCCTGTAGGTTTACCTCAGGTAACTTATTATTAACAAGGTTACGGCTACTTGGTAGCGTGCCCACTGTTCACCTGAGTACATGTTGTGGTCACCTATAGTGAGGTGAAACACAGTTTAAGAGGCGATGGCTGGCTGATAGCCATCAAACATTAAACATTTTCTGGTCATGGTTAACCATATTTGTTTTAAGAAAAAAGTGTACAATCTAAACAAAACGCAAGTCCCTGTCCTCTTTTTCAAGATGTGGCCGATTTTAAACAGCCAGAAGACATTTTTTAATTGAGAAATAACCATTTTTTTGAGGACTTGTGGTTTCTAAATGGCTGCTGGATAATTTGATATGCATCGAAATCTTTGTTCATAGGCATCAAATTGAGCGAATGCTGCGCAGGTTCACTGAGTTGCAAACCAAATGGGTATAATGGGGTGATTGTTGTCTAATCTGGTGGTCTAGCTAATGGATTTGTAGATCAGACGCAGTTGCTACCTCAGATTATGAGCCTAAGCCTAGCAAGTGTCATGAAGTGTCAGGTCTCCTGCAGTGGTCTAAGGCCACTAGAGATCCTGGTTCGAATCCAGACTGTTGTAGCCGGCCGCGACCGGGAGACCCGTGACAAAAAAATTATGTAAATGTAATGAATGAGTTATGTAGTACCCACATACGGCCGCAAGAGTGCCATAAACCCATACTGTTTTTTGCCATATAAACCCTAAACCTAACAATCAATCAAATGTATTTATAAAGCCCTTTTTACACCAGCAGATGTCACAAAGTGCTATACAGAAACTCTTACCCTACTTATAACCTATTTTAGCCGTAACCCTAACCCCTAATTCTAGGGTAGGGGAGCCTAGAACACTTTTAGAAACTATTTTAGTAATAATATGATCTTAGTAAATACAATTATAGTATTAAATAGCGTTTTGATTATTTTGTTGTTATTTTATTATATATATTATTGCACGGCAGAACACTTGATAAAGATTAGTTTTATTTTTTAAATGTGGTTTCAACTGGGTGACCTAGTAACCTCTATGTGAAAGTCCAGAAATTCGCGTGGGACAGGTGGGTCAGGTTTGAGACTGATCTAAGGAATTAACAAGAAAAATACACTTTATTTCTCAGCTGCCTCACCAAGGCTATATGTCCCATGATTTTCTAAAATGTTCACTCATTACTTTAGCTAGCTATATATGTCGTATTAGGTCTGTGATTCTTTTGGAAGAGCAACAAAATATTGACTATAGCAGGTGTTGCACCCCTGGTAAATAATCACTAGTCAGATGCTTTAACTTCAACCCTAGTATTCATGTATTATAAAAAACGATCTTAATATCTGATATTGGGAGTAAATAACCTCGGGAATAGAAAAGAAAAGAGTGCATCTTCCAGCCCGCCAATAAATTACATCAAATCAAAGTGTATTTGTCACATACACGTGTTTAGCAGATGTTATAGTGCGTGTAGCGAAATGCTTGTGCTTCTAGCTCCGACAATGCAGTAATATCTAACAATTTCACAACATATACCCAATACACACAAAACTAGTAAGGAATGGAATTTAAGAATATATACATATATGGACAAGTAATGACAGAGCGGCATGGACTAAGATACAGTAGTATATTATAGAATGCAGTATATACATATGAGATGAGTAGTGCAAGATATGCAAACATTATTAAAGTGACTAGTGTTCCATTTCTTAAAGTGGCCAGTGATTTCAATAGGCAGCAGCAGCCTCTGATGTGCTAGTGATGGCTATTTAACAGTCTGATGGCCTTGAGATAGAAGCCGTTTTTTCATTCTCTCGGTCTCAGCTTTGATGCACCTGTACTGACCTCGCCTTCTGGATGATAGTGGGGTGAACAGGCAGTGGCTCGGGTGGTTGATGTCCTTGATGATATTTTTGGCCTTCCTGTGACATCGGGTGCTGTATGTGTCTTGGAGGGCGGGTAGTTTTCCCCCGATAATGCAACCCTCACGGTTAGCAAATGTACCTCAACATGCCCCTCGCTTGCGCTAGAAGGCAGAGTGCTCGCTGCTGGTTGATGAATCTGACAATGAATGTACTAGGAAAATACGTTTTTCTCGACCAGAGTTGACTAAATTAATGTTAAGGCTTATTGATAATCGTTATAGTAATGAAGTCTAATTTCAAAACATGAGCATAAAAACAGCTAATAATAAACATGAATCATCATTATATTATTTCACAGTAATCTGTTAAAATATTTTTTCAGTCGTTCCTCTTGCGTTAGCAGTGTGGAAAGGGAGTTTTCCTGTGAGGGGGAGTGGTGGTGTATCCTGGGAGAAAACTAAACTAACCTTCTGAAATTTCATTTGTGGTCTTACGCTTCCATCTATTGGAATTATTTAGCAACTGCAGTAGTACTGAATAAAGTATATCCTTACTAAAGTAGTAATTACTCAGATTTCAAAATATGACATTTTCTAGTTTATTTTACCACTTACAACCATAACATAACAATGTATAGCATAACAAACAATGAAACTGACATAAACCGAAAACACCATACATTTAGTTAACTACAGTGGGGGAAAAAAGTATTTAGTCAGCCACCAATTGTGCAAGTTCTCCCACTTAAAAAGATGAGAGAGGCCTGTAATTTTCATCATAGGTACACGTCAACTATGACAGACAAATTGAGAAAAAAAATCCAGAAAATCACATTGTAGGATTTTTTATGAATTTATTTGCAAATTATGGTGGAAAATATGTATTTGGTCACCTACAAACAAGCAAGATTTCTGGCTCTCACAGACCTGTAACTTCTTCTTTAAGAGGCTCCTCTGTCCTCCACTCGTTATCTGTATTAATGGGACCTGTTTGAACTTGTTATCAGTATAAAAGACACCTGTCCACAACCTCAAACAGTCACACTCCAAACTCCACTATGGCCAAGATCAACGAGCTGTCAAAGGACACCTGAAACAAAATTGTAGACCTGCACCAGGCTGGGAAGACTGAATCTGCAATAGGTAAGCAGCTTGGTTTGAATAAATCAACTGTGGGAGCAATTAGTAGGAAATGGAAGACATACAAGACCACTGATAATCTCCCTCAATCTGGGGCTCCACGCAAGATCTCACACCGTGGGGTCAAAATGATCACAAGAACGGTGAGCAAAAATCCCAGAACCACACGGAGGGACCTAGTGAATGACCTGCAGAGAGCTGGGACCAAAGTAACAAAGCCTACCATCAGTAACACACTACGCCGCTAGGGACTCAAATCCTGCAGTGCCAGACGTGTCCCCCTGCTTAAGCCAGTACATGTCCAGGCCCGTATGAAGTTTGCTAGAGTGCATTTGGATGATCCAGAAGAGGATTGGGAGAATGTCATATGGTCAGAAAATAGAACTTTTTGGTAAAAACTCAACTCGTCGTGTTTGGACAAATAATGTTGAGTTGCATCCAAAGAACACCATACCTACTGTGAAGCATGGGGGTGGAAACATCATGCTTTGGGGCTGTGTTTCTGCAAAGGGACCAGGACGACTGATCCGTGTAAAGGAAAAAATGAATGGGGCCATGTATCGTGAGATTTTGAGTGAAAACCTCCTTCCATCAGCAAGGACATTGAAGATGAAACGTGGCTGGGTCTTTCAGCATGACAGTGATCCCAAACACACCGCCTGGGCAATGAAGGAGTGGCTTCGTAAGAAGCATTTCAAGGTCCTGGAGTGGCCTAGCCAGTCTCCAGATCTCAACCCCATAGAAAATCTTTAGAGGGAGTTAAAAGTCCGTGTTGCCCAGCGACAGCCCCAAAACATCATTGCTCTAGAAGAGATCTGCATGGAGGAATGGGCCAAAATACCAGCAACAGTGTGTGAAAACCTTGTGAAGACTTACAGAAAACGTTTGACCTGTGTCATTGCCAACAAAGGGTATATAACAAAGTATTGAGAAACTTTTGTTATTGACCAAATACTTATTTTCCACCATAATTTGCAAATAAATTCATAAAAAATCCTACAATGTGATTTTCTGGATTTTCTTTTCTCATTTTGTCTGTCATAGTTGACATGTACCTATGATGAAAATTACAGGCCTCTCTCATCTTTTTAAGTGGGAGAACTTGCACAATTGGTTGCTGACTAAATACTTTTTTTCCCCACTGTATATATATATACTATTTATTTAGATGGGTGACATTATCTGCCAAAGTAATACCACTGTAGATAAAGAATAGCTCTTCAGTAGGTGAAACAAAACATTCAAAGGCCATTTTCTCAAAATTGAGGTTACAAGTTTATCATCTTTCGAAGCAGAATTACTTTCCCATTGATCCTCAAATGTAGTGTATGATATACCTTTTTCTAGCTGAGTCTCTACTTTTATCCAATGTAAAAAAACACAATTTCAAATTTTGCTACATAAGATCGAATCGAGCCGGTCGGCCACATTTGACTGTATAAAACCTAGCAGTACTACTTATTTCTCTGAGAGTGAGGCAGATATATTATTACTGTATAAAACCTAGCAGTACTACTTATTTCTCTGAGAGTGAGGCAGATATATATTATGACTGTGTAAAACCTAGCAGTACTACTTATTTCTCTGAGAGTGAGGCAGATATATTATTACTGTGTAAAACCTAGCAGTACTACTTATTTCTCTGAGAGTGAGGCAGATATATATATTTACTGTGTAAAACCTAGCAGTACTACTTATTTCTCTGAGAGTGAGGCAGATATATTATTACTGTGTAAAACCTAGCAGTACTACTTATTTCTCTGAGAGTGAGGCAGATATATTATTACTGTGTAAAACCTAGCAGTACTACTTATTTCTCTGAGAGTGAGGCAGATATATATATTTACTGTGTAAAACCTAGCAGTACTACTTATTTCTCTGAGAGTGAGGCAGATATATTATTACTGTGTAAAACCTAGCAGTACTACTTATTTCTCTGAGAGTGAGGCAGATATATTTTTACAGTGTAAAACCTAGCAGCACTACTTATTTCTCTGAGAGTGAGGCAGATATATAGCATTTTACACAAAAAAATGGTTATTTGTCTCTCCGAAATGAAACCATCAAGTGATAGATTTTAAACAAATACATGTCTGTCATTGAACAATCCCATGCCATGACTAGATGGTGAAAAAACACACCAATCTCTTGCATAATTTCTTTAAACTATATAAGCTAATTTACAAACATTTCTGAAAATGGATATATAGCGTTTTGGATTGAAACTCTTGTTTCCCCATCTGAGCTCAGAGTAGATGAGAGACGTAATTGTCACGATCGTTAGAGAGAGTGGACCAAGGCGCAGCGTGATGAACAAACATATTTATTAAATGAGAGTAAACACTCGAACAAAACAACAAATGATCCGTGAAGTCCACAGTACAAAACCTACTGGAACAAGATCCAACAACAATTGTGGAAAAACAACCTCTATAAATATGGCTCCTAATCAGAGACAACCAGCAACAGCTGACACTCGTTGCCTGTGATTGGGAACCACTCTGGCCAACACAGAAATGCAATACATAGAATATACACACCCTGGCTCAACATATAGAGTCCCCAGAGCCAGGGTGTGACAGTACCCCCCCCTAAAGGCGCGGACTGCGACCGCGCCTAAACGTAAACAAACCAGGGGAGGGCTGGGTGGGCATTCCTCCTCGGAGGCGGTTCCGGCTCCGGGCTTGACCACCACCCTTCAACCATCCCCCTGTGGCGCCCCTGGTCCAGTCTGGCCCCGCTGGCTGGAGCTGGACTGGACATCGTAGAAGCGGATTGCTTAGGCTCCGGTGTGGAGCAGCTGACCCAGGCACGGGTTGCGCCGGACTGACGACGCGCACCCCTGGCTTGGTGCGTGGAGCAGGAACGGGCCGGACCGGGCTGACGATGCGCACCCCTGGCTTGGTGCGTGGAGCAGGAACGGGCCGGACCGGGCTGACGATGCGCACCCCTGGCTTGGTGCGTGGAGCCGGAACGGGCCGGACCGGGCTGACAATGCGCACCCCTGGCTTGGTGCGTGGAGCAGGAACGGGCCGTACCGGGCTGACGATGCGCACCCCTGGCTTGGTGCGTGGAGCAGGAACGGGCCGTACCGGGCTGACGACTCGCACCCCTGGCTTGGTGCGAGTGGCAGGAACAGGCCGGGCCGGGCTGGTGACGCGCACCGTAGGCTTGGTGCGAGTGGCAGGAACAGGCCGGGCCGGGCTGGCGACGCGCACCGTAGGCTTGGTGCGAGTGGCAGGAACAGGCCGGGCCGGGCTGGCGACACGCACCGTAGACTTGGTGCGAGGAGCAGGAACAGGCCGGGCCGAGCTGTGGAGACGGATAGGAGGCCTGGAGTGAAGAGCTGCCACAACCCGTCCTGGCTGAATGCCTACCTTCACACACTCTGTGTGAGGCATCAGCACAGGACGTACAGGGCTGTGTACCCGTACTGGCATAACAGCACGTGACACTGGCGCAGGATATCCGGGACCGAGGAGAGGCACTGGAGGCCACGAGCGCTGAGCCGGCACACTCCGTCCTGGCTGCATGCCCACCTTCACACGGCACGTGCGGGGTGCTCGCACAGGACGTACCGGACTATGCCGGACCACTCGTGGCACAGTACGCAGCTCCGCATACCCCGGAACCTGACCAGTCTCATGCTGCCATGACTGAGTACGGGGAGTTGGCTCTGCTCTCCATCCAGGCTCCGCCAACCTGCCTTCTGGCCCCCCAAACCCGGTGGCCTCCTCTCCTAATCTCCCAATACAACCTGTGGCAGCCTCCTGCTGCCCCGTCGCCCATGCCGTGTGCCCCCCCAAAAAAAGTTATTGGGGGTGCCTCTCGCCTGTCTGACCACGGCCCGGTTGACGCCGCTTCTCCACTCCTGCCTGGGTCTCCCCCTTCATAGCCTTCCGGTACCGGACGGACTCCTCCTTCGTAATCTGCCCCCAGCCGAGGAGGACATCCACCAGAGTTACCTCCTGCGTGTGTTCCTGGACACGCTGCTTGGTCCTGGTATGGTGGGATCTTCTGTAACGATCGTTAGAGAGAGTGGTCCAAGGCGCAGCGTGATGAACGAACATATTTATTAAATGAGAGTAAACACTCGAACAAAACAACAAACGATACGTGAAGTCCACGGTACAAACACAAAACCAAATGGAACAAGATCCCACAACAATTGTGGAAAAACAGCCTCTATAAATATGGCTCCCAATCAGAGACAACCAGCAACAGCTGACACTCGTTGCCTGTGATTGGGAACCACTCTGGCCAACACAGAAATACAATACATAGAATATACACACCCTGGCTAAACATATAGAGTCCCCAGAGCCAGGGTGTGACAGTAATGTTTGACTCTGTTGTGTTGAAGTCCAATCAAGCAGGAGAGCCCAGCCTCCCCTGTACCCAGCTGTGTGTCCATGAAGAGTGACCAGTCTATGGGTTCTAGTGAACAAAGGTAAGAAGAACTCATGGGTCATGGTCAGTAAGTTAAACAACACTGTCTCTAGTCATTTCTCCTCTCCCATTTTACCATTTATTTTTGTTGTTTTCATAATCGATAGGCTAAACCTTTTTTCCATTTTCATAGTCCTGAAACAATATTAAACAAACACAACATTCCCTCCCTGTGTGTGTGTGTGTGTGTGTGTGTGTGTGTGTGTGTGTGTGTGTGTGTGTGTATGTGTGTGTTAAACTAACACAACATTCCCTGTGTGTGTGTGTGTGTGTGTGTGTGTGTGTGTGTGTGTGTTTGTGTGTGTGTGTGTGTGTGTGTGTGTGTGTGTGTGTGTGTGTGTGTGTGTGTGTGTGTGTGTGTGTACTCCCTGGATGAGGAGATGTAATCACATGTTTTGTCCACAGAAACCAACAGGAGAGATCAGAGTCAGAGATTCTCAGTGGTCAGTCTTCCCAGAGTCATCAAACAGACCTGGCCTCCATATTCAGTGTATGTGGTCCTGTTATGTACATTTGTTTTTGTTTACCTCAAGTAAAGTTGATCTGTCAATCATTCATTAATGTGTTAATGAGAAAGCATTTAGTCTCTTGCTTAACTGATTTACTTGATTTATTTCAGTTGCTTGAAGAGAATATTATGACATTTGTGAAGAACGAGCTGAAGATGTTCAAGAGGATTCTTAGTCCAGAACTCCCAGAAGGCTTTGAGAGTCAGAAGCAGGATAAGGAAGTGGTGGATGCCGAAGATGAGAAGCAGGAGAGCAGTGCCAGAGAGGGGGCTCTGAAGATCACTCTGCACGTCCTGAGGAAAATGAACCAGAAGGAGCTTGCTGACACACTGGAGAAAAGTAAGAGCTGTCTGCCTCATGTTGAATGCTGTTTTAGAACATTTAAAAGCTGTAGCTAAAGTACAGCTAAAGTAGCTGTGTAACTAAATGATATTGTAGCAGCCTTAACACAACACCTAGTGACCTCACCAAGTAGCAGCAGGGATGTGTTGTGTTGAGAGAGAGAGAGAGAGAGAAGAGAGAGAGAGAGAGAGAGAGAGAGAGAGAGAGAGAGAGAGAGAGAGAGAGAGAGAGAGAGAGAGAGAGAGAGAGAGAGAGAGAGACAGAGAGAGAGAGAGAGAGAGAGAGAGAGAATACCAATAATAATATAATCCAGTCTGTGATGCATTATGAAAACATTTACACATTTATACAGTAAGTTAAGATAATAAATTATTTTTATTAAAAACTTTATAACAGTCATACAATACTGTAGGCATTAAAACATACGTAATATTAATATCCTCTGTGTTATTTCTTCATTCAGATGAGCTTGCTGTGATTTGCCAACGTGAACTCAAATCTAATCTAAAGAAGAAGTTTCAATGTGTATTTGAGGGGATCGCTAAACAAGGAAACCCAACACTTCTCAATAAGATCTACACAGAGCTCTACATCACAGAGGGTGGAACAGGAGAGGTCAATAATGAACATGAGCTGAGACAGATTGAGACAACAACCAGGAAACAAGCAAGAACAGAGACTGCAATCAAATGTAATGACATCTTCAAACCCTTAACTGGACAAGACAAACGTATCAGAACTGTGCTGACAAAGGGAGTCGCTGGCATTGGAAAAACAGTCTCTGTGCAGAAGTTCATTCTGGACTGGGCTGAAGGAAACGCAAATCAGGATGTCCAATTTGTATTTTCATTCCCTTTTCGGGAGCTGAATTTGATGAATGGGGATAAACACACTTTGATTGAACTTCTCAATCACTTCTCAATGGAAACCAAAGAATCAAGAATCTCCAACTACGACAAGTACAACGTTTTGTTCATCTTTGATGGTCTGGATGAGTGCCGACTGCCCCTAGACTTCCAGAAGAACAAGATTTGTTGTGACGTCACAGAGTCAACCTCAGTGGATGTTCTGCTGACAAATCTCATCAAGGGAAATCTGCTTCCCTCTGCTCTCCTCTGGATAACTACCCGACCTGCAGCAGCCAATAAGATCCCTTCAGGGTGTGTTGACCAGGTGACAGAGGTACGAGGGTTCAATGACCCACAGAAGGAGGAGTACTTCAGGAAGAGATTCAGTGATGAGGATCTGGCCAACATAATCATCTCACACATAAAGACATCAAGGAGCCTCCACATCATGTGCCACATTCCAGTCTTCTGTTGGATTTCTGCAACAGTCCTTGAACACATGTTGAAACATAAGAGAGAAGAGATGCCCAAGACTCTGACTGAGATGTACTCACACCTTGTGGAGTTTCATACCAAACAGAAGAATGAAAAATATCTTGGGAAAGAAGAGACAGGTCCACACTGGAATAAAGAGAGCATTCTGTCACTGGGAAAACTGGCTTTTCAACAGCTTGTTGACGGCAATCTGATTTTCTATGAAAAAGACCTGAAAAAGGCTGGCATTGATGTCAATGAAGCCTCAGTGTACTCAGGATTGTGCACACAGATCTTTAAAGAGGAATGTGTGCTGTACCAGGACAAGGTGTACTGCTTCGTGCATCTGAGCATTCAGGAGTTTCTGGCTGCTGTATATGTGTTCCTCTCATTCATCAACAACAATGAGAATCTAATGGATGAATCTCAAACAAAGGCCAGACACTTTTTTATGAGGATCAGACACAAGCGTAAAGTTACTGTCTACAAGAGTGCTGTGGATAAAGCCTTACAAAGTGAGACAGGAAACCTGGACCTTTTCCTTCGCTTCCTTCTGGGCCTCTCACTGGAGTCCAATCAGAAGCACTTACGAGGTCTACTGACAAAGACAAGAAGCAGCTCACAGACCCATGAAGAAACAGTCAAGTACATCAAGGAGAAGATCAGGGAGAATCCCTCTCCAGAGAGGTGCATCAATCTGTTCCACTGTCTGAATGAACTGAAGGACCATTCTCTAGTGGAGGAGATCCAAAGCTACCTGAGCTCAGGAAGTCTGTCAAAAGCCAAACTGTCACCTGCACAGTGGTCAGCTCTTTTCTTTGTGTTGCTGACTTCAGAAAAGGAGCTGGATGTGTTTGACCTGAAGAAATACTCCAGATCAGAGGAAGGTCTTCTGAGGCTGCTGCCAGTGGTCAAAGCCTCCAGAGCTGCTCTGTGAGTACATAAAACGACATTTAAGTACTAATCATCAGGAAGAAATATTCAGTTTAGAGAAATATATGTATTATAATATGTATATAATGTATAATATTACATTGAAAAACTCACTGAATCAATGCATTGATGTTCACATTAGTTTAACATTATGACGATACAATTCTAGGAGACGGAAGATGAATCTATATGTTGATTGAGAGAATAAACCAAATGCATCTGCCATTGTCCTTCAACACTACTGGTGTTAAATTAACAATGTGTTTGTGAAATCATGATGATCTTTCTGTCAGGCTGTCAGGCTGTGGAGTCACAGAGAAAGGCTGTGCTTCTCTGGTCTCAGCTCTGAAGTCAAACCCCTCACACCTGAGAGAGCTGGATCTGAGTAACAATGACCTGAAGGATTCAGGAGTGAAGCTGCTCTCTGCTGGACTGGGGAATCCCCACTGTAAACTGGAGACTCTGAGGTCAGTATTCCTGTAGTTGGTCAACAAGTGATAACTGTTCACCAGATCCACATGTGTTTACCAGGCACACATAGTCCACACCATATGTGTTTGGACAGTGAAGCTTACAGTTTTAAATTTGGTGCTATGCTCCAGCATTTTGGATTTGAGATATAATGTTTCATATTAGGCAACAGTACAGAATGTCACCTTTTATTTGAGGATATTTTCATACAAATCTGTTTTACTGTTTAGAAATGAAAGCACTTTATGTGTCTAGTTCTCCCATTTGAAAAAATCGTAATAATTTGGACATATTCACTTATATTCTATTAAAGTAGTCATAAGTTTAGTATTTGGTCCCATATTCCTTACCCACAGTGATTACATCAAGCTTGTGATTCTATAAACTTGATGAATGCATTTGCAGTTTGTTTTGGTTCACACACACTGGACACACTCACACACTGGACACACACTGGACACACACAAACTGGACACACACACACACACACACACACACACGCACACACATTTGACACACACACACACACTGGACACTCACACAACCTGGACACACACACACACACACACACACACACTGGACACACACATACACACTGGACACACACACACACACACACACACACACACTGGACACACAAACAACATGGACACACACACACACACACACACACACACTGTACAAACACACATTGGACACAGGCACACACTGGACACACAAACACACTGAACACACACACACGCTGGACACACACACACGCTGGACACACACGCTGTACACACACACACTGGACACAGGCACACACTGGACACACAAACACACACACTAGGATTAGTTTAGTCAAAAGTTTAGTATTTGGTCCCATATTCCTTGCCTGTGGTGATTACATCAGTCGTGTGATTCTACAAACTTGTTGAATGCATTTGCAGTTTGTCTTGGTTGTGTTTTGGGTTATGTTTTGCCCAATAGAAACTGAATGGTGAATAATGTCCTGTCATTTTGGAGTCACTTCACTTGTATTGTCAGTAAGAATAGAAGATGTTTCTGAACACTTCTACATTCATGTGGACGCTACCATGATTATGAATAATCATGAATGAATCGTGAATGATGATGAATGAGAAAGTTACAGAGGCACAAAGATCATACCCCCTCTGTTATTGGTAATGGTGAGAGGTTAGCATGTTTTGTTGTAGCCTCTGTAACTTTCTCACTCATTATTGTTCATGATTCATTCATTATTTTTATTAATCATGGGATCATCAGGATTCATTCAGTAGTGTTTAGAAACATGTTATCTACTCACTTAGACAGAAAATTACTCCCGTCATCATCCACCATTCAGTTACTATCGGGCAAAACATAACCCAAAACACAACCAAAACAAACTGCAAATGCTACCAACGAGTTTGGAACCAAATACTAAACTTTTGACTACTTTAATACTCTATAAGTGAATTGGTCAGAATACTTATGACTTCTTCAAATGGGGGACTAGATACATAAAGTGCTTTCATTTCTAAATGGTGAAACAGATATGTATGAAAATACCCTCAAATAAAAGGTGACATTATATACTGTCACCTCATATGAAACATTTGATCTCAAATCCAAAATGCTGGATTATAGAGCCAAATTTAAAATGTTATCTTCACTGTCAAAATAGAGATGGTGTGGACTGTATACTCAATACAATCTAAATCTGATACCTCACTGTCTGTCTTTTGACTGATACTGCTTTTTAAACTGGTCTGGTTAGTCTACTCAAATATTTGTACTTTTATATTTTTCTCTCTACAAGCAATACTTTGATAATTTCTAATTTCTAATAATGATACATTAATTTATGAATAGATATGGCAGGTTTCAGGACACTGATATATCTGAATATGTAGATAAAATATACTGCCACTATTTGGACCACCAAAGAATAGCAGTGTGATTTTAATATGATTTGACTCTTTGCAGGCTGTCAGGCTGTCTAGTCACCGAGGAAGGCTGTGCTTCTCTGGTCTCAGCTCTGAAGTCAATCCCCTCACACCTGAGAGAGCTGGTTCTGAGTAACAATGACCTGAAGGATTCAGGAGTGAAGCTGCTCTCTGCTGGACTGGGGAATCCCCACTGTAAACTGGAGACTCTGAGGTCAGTATTCCTGTAGTTGGTCAACAAGTGATAACTGTTCACCAGATCCACATGTGTTTACCAGGCACACATAGTCCACACCATATGTGTTTGGACAGTGAAGCTTACAGTTTTACATTTGGTGCTATGCTAAAGCATTTTGGATTTGAGATAGAATGTTTCATATGAGGTGACAGTATATAATGGCACCTTTTATTTGAGGATATTTTCATACATATCTGTTTTACTGTTTAGAAATGAAAGCACTTTATGTGTCTATTTCTCCCATTTGAAAAAGTCGTAATAATTTGGACATATTCACTTATATTGTATTAAAGTAGTCATAAGTTTAGTATTTGGTCCCATATTCCTTACCTGCAGTGATTACATCAAGCTTGTGATTCTACAAACTTGATGATTGCATTTGCAGTTTGTCTTGGTTGTGTTTTGGATGATGTTTTTCCCAATAGAAACTGAATGGTGAATAATGTCCTGTCATTTTGGAGTCACTTCACTTGTATTGTCAGTAAGAATATAAGATGTTTCTGAACACTTCTACATTCATGTGGATGCTACCATGATTATGAATAATCATGAATTAATCGTGAATGATGATTAATGAGAAAGTTACAGAGGAACAAGGGTCATACCCCCTCTGTTATTGGTAATGGTGAGAGGATAGCATGTTTTGTTGTAGCCTCTGTAACTTTCTCACTCATTATTATTCATGATTCATTCATGATTTTTATTAATCATGTCATCATCAGGATTCATTTAGTAGTGTTTAGAAACATATAATCTACTCACTTAGACAGAAAATTACTCCAGTCATCATCCACCATTCAGTTACTATCGGGCAAAACATAACCCAAAACAATCTGCAAATGCAACCAACGAGTTTACAACCAAATACTAAACTTTTGACTACTTTAATACACTGTAAGTGAATTGGTCAGAATACTTATGACTTCTTCAAATGGGGGGACTAGATACATTAAGTGCTTTCATTTCTAAACGCGGCGGCAGGTAGCTTAGTGGGTAAGAGCGTTGTGCCAGTAACCGAAAGGTTGCTGGTTCTAATCCCAGAGCCGACTAGGTGAAAAAATTCTGTCGATGTGCCCTTGAGCAAGGCACTTAACCCTAATTGCTCCTGTAAGTCGCTCTGGATAAGAGCGTCTGCTAAATGTAAATGTAAAATATCCTCAAATAAAAGGTGACTTTATATACTGTCACCTCATATGAAACATTTGATCTCAAATTCAAAATGTTGGAGTAAAGAGCCACATTTAAAATGTTATCTTTGTCAAAATAGATATGGTGTGGACTGTATAATCAATACAATCTAAATCTGATACCTCACTGTCTGTCTTTTGACTCATACTGCTTTTTAAACTGCTCTGGTCAGTCTACTCAAATATTTGTAATATGCATTTTTCTCTCTACAAGCAATACTTCGATCATTTGTAATTTCTAATTTACATTTACATTTTAGTCATTTAGCAGACGCTCTTAACCAGAGCGACTTACAGGAGCAATTAGGGTTAAGTGCCTTGCTCAAGGGCACATTAACGTCATTTAGCAGACGCTCTTAGCCAGAGCGACTCACAAATTGGTGCGTTCACCCTATAGCCAGTGGGATAACCACTTTACAATTTGGGGGGGGGGGGGGGGGGTTAGAAGGAATACTTTAGCCTATCCCAGGTATTCCTTAAAGAGGTGGGGTTTCAAATGTCTCCGGAAGGTGGTGAGTGACTCCGCTGTCCTGGCGTCGTGAGGGAGCTTGTTCCACCATTGGGGTGCCAGAGCAGCGAACAGTTTTGACTGGGCTGAGCGGGAGCTGTGCTTCCGCAGAGGAAGGGGAGCCAGCAGGCCAGAGGTGGATGAACGCAATGTCCTCGTTTGGGTGTAGGGACTGATCAGAGCCTGAAGGTACAGGGGTGCCGTTCCCCTCACTGCTCCAAAGGCAAGCACCATGGTCTTGTAGCGGATGCGAGCTTCAATTGGAAGCCAGTGGAGTGTGCGGAGGAGGGGGGTGACGTGAGAGAACTTGGGAAGGTTGAACACCAGACGGGCTGCGGCATTCTGGATGAGTTGTAGGGGTTTAATGGCACAGGCAGGGAGCCCAGCCAACAGCGAGTTGCAGTAGTCCAGACGGGAGATGACAAGTGCCTGGACCAGGACCTGCGCCGCTTCCTGTGTAAGGCAGGGTCGCACTCTCCGAATGTTGTAGAGCATGAACCTGCAGGAGCGGGTCACCGCCTTGATGTTGGCGGAGAACGACAGGGTGTTGTCCAGGGTCACGCCTAGGCTCTTCGCACTCTGGGAGGAGGACACAGCGGAGTTGTCTACCGTGATGGCGAGATCATGGAACGGGCAGTCCTTCCCCGGGAGGAAGAGCAGCTCCGTCTTGCCAGGGTTCAGCTTGAGGTGGTGATCCGTCATCCATACTGATATGTCTGCCAGACATGCAGAGATGCGATTCGCCACCTGGTTATCAGAAGGGGGAAAGGAGAAGATTAGTTGTGTATCGTCAGCGTAGCAATGATAGGAGAGGCCATGTGAGGATATGACAGAGCCAAGTGACTTGGTGTATAGGGAGAAAAGGAGAGGGCCCAAAACCGATCCCTGGGGGACACCAGTGGTGAGAGCACGTGGTGCGGAGACAGCTTCCCGCCACGCCACTTGGTAGGAGCGACCGGTCAGGTAGGACGCAATCCAGGAGTGAGCCGCGCCGGAGATGCCCATTTCGGAGAGGGTGGAGAGGAGGATCTGATGGTTCACAGTATCAAAGGCAGCAGACAGGTCTAGAAGGACAAGAGCAGAGGAGAGAGAGTTAGCTTTAGCAGTGCGGAGAGTCTCTGTGACACAGAGAAGAGCAGTCTCAGTTGAATGACCAGTCCTGAAACCTGATTGGTTTGGATCAAGAAGGTCATTCTGAGAGAGATAGCAAGAGAGTTGGCTAAAGACGGCACGCTCAATAGTTTTGGAAAGAAAAGAAAGAAGGGATACTGGTCTGTAGTTGTTGACATCAGTGGGGTCGAGTGTTGGTTTTTTGAGAAGGGGAGTAACTCTCGCTCTCTTGAAGACGGAAGGGACATGGCCAGCGGTCAAGGATGAGTTGATCAGCGAGGTGAGGTAGGGGAGAAGGTCACCGGAGATGGTCTGGAGAAGGGAGGAGGGGATGGGGTCAAGCGGGCAGGTTGTTGGGCGGCCTGCAGTCACAAGTCGCAGGATCTTATCTGGAGAGAGAGGGAAGAAAGAAGTCAAAGCATAGGGTAGGGCAGTGTGAGCAGGACCAGCAGTGTCATTAGACTTAACAAACAAGGATCGGATGTCGTCAACCTTCTTTTCAAAGTGGTTGACGAAGTCATCCACAGAGAGAGAGGAGGGGGGGGGGGGGAGGGAGGATTCAGGAGGGAGGAAAATGTGGCAAAGAGCTTCCTAGGGTTAGAGGCAGATGCTTGGAATTTAGAGTGGTAGAAGGTGGCCTTAGCAGCAGAAACAGATGAAGAAAATGTAGAGAGGAGGGAGTGAAAAGATGCCAGGTCGGCAGGGAATTTAGTTTTCTTCCATTTCCGCTCCGCTGCCCGGAGCTCTGTTCTGTGAGCTCGCAATGAGTCATCAAGCCACGGAGCTGGAGGGGAGGACCGAGCCGGCCGGGAGGATAGGGGACACAGAGAGTCAAAGGATGCAGAAAGGGAGGAGAGGAGGGTTGAGGAGGCAGAATCAGGAGATTGGAGGGAGAAGGATTGAGCAGAGGGAAGAGATGATAGGATGGAAGAGGAGAGAGTAGTGGGAGAGAGAGAGCGAAGGTTGCGGCGGCGCATTACCATCTGTGTAGGGGCAGAGTGAGTAGTGTGGGAGGAGAGTGAGAGAGAAAAGGAAACAAAGTAGTGGTCGGAGACTTGGAGGGGAGTTGCAGTGAGATTAGTAGAGGAGCAGCATCTAGTGAAGATGAGGTCAAGCGTATTGCCTGCCTTGTGAGTAGGGGGGGACGGTGAGAGGGTGAGGTCAAAAGAGGAGAGGAGTGGAAAGAAGGAGGCAGAGAGAAATGAGTCAAATGTGGACATAGGGAGGTTGAAATCCCCCAAAACTGTGAGGGGTGAGCCATCCTCAGGGAAGGAACTTATCAAGGCGTCAAGCTCATTGATGAACTCTCCAAGGGAACCTGGAGGGCGATAGATGACAAGGATATTAAGCTTAAATGGGCTAGTGACTGTGACAGCATGGAATTCAAATGAGGAGATAGACAGATGGGTTAGGGGAAAAATTGAGAATGTCCACTTGGGAGAGATGAGGATTCCTGTACCACCACCCCTCTGACCAGATGCTCTCGGGGTATGCGAGAACACATGGTCAGACGAGGAGAGAGCAGTAGGAGTAGCGGTGTTTTCAGTGGTGATCCATGTTTCCGTCAGCGCCAGGAAGTCGAGGGACTGGAGGTTGGCATAGGCTGGGATGAAGTCAGCTTTGTTGGCAGCAGAACGGCAGTTCCAGAGGCTGCCTGCGACCTGGAACTCCACGTGGGTGGTGCGTGCAGGGACCACCAGATTGGAGAGGCAGCAGCCACGCGGTGTGGTGCGTTTGTGTAGCCTGTGCAGAGAGGAGAGAACAGGGATAGGCAGAGGCATAGTTGACAGGCTGTAGCAAATGGCTACAAAAATGCAGAGGAGATCAGAATGAAATGGGCTAAGCATCTGGGAGTGGAGAGAGCAGGGCCTCCCTCACCAAAACTTCTACCTCGGAAACTAAAATTGTTTCACTGAACCACCCGAAGAAAAATAATAATGATACATTATTATGAATAGATATGGCAGGTTTCAGGACACTGATATATCTGAATATGTAGAAAAAATATACTGCCACTATTTTGACCACCAAAGAATAGCACTGTGGTTTTAATATGATTTGACTCTTTGCAGGCTGACAGGCTGTCTAGTCACAGAGGAAGGCTGTGTTGCTCTGGTCTCAGCTCTGAGTTCAAACCCCTCACACCTGAGAGAGCTGGACCTGAGCTACAATCACCCAAGAGATTCAGGAGTCAGACTGCTCTCTGCTGGACTGGAGGATCCACACTGCAGTCTGGAGAAACTCAAGTATGTAGAGGGTTTATGTCAATGTTCATATCAGACATGTTGGAGTTATCAGGCTAGTTAAGACAAACATTCTGACCACCACTTGGACTAAGTTATATAAAGACTGTGTGTGTGTGTGTGTGTGTGTGTGTGTGTGTCCAGTGTGTGTGTGTGTGTGTCCAGTGTGTGTGTGTGTGTCCGATGTGTGTGTGCTGTCCAGTGTGTGTGTGTGTGTGTGTGTGTGTGTGTGTGTGTTTGTGTATCAGTACACACAGGGGACACACACACACACTGGACACACATACACACTGGACACACACACACACATACACACACACACTGTAAACACACACACTGGACACATACACACAAAGGACACACACACACACACAAAGGACACACACACACACACACTGGACAAACACACACACTGGACACACACGCACTCACACTGGACACACACACACTAGACACACACACACACACACACTAGACATACACACACACACTGGACACACACACACAATGGACACACACACACACTGGACAAACACACACACACACACACACACACACTGGTCACACACACACACACACTTGGACACACACGCACACACACACTGGACACACACACACACACTGGACAAACACACACACACCGGACACACACACACACACACACTGGACACACACACACACACTGGACTCACACACACAAATGTATATACTGACTGTTTGTGTGTGTGTGTGTGTGTGTGTGTGTGTGTGTGTGTGTGTGTGTGTGTGTGTGTGTATGTGTGTGTGTGTGTGTGTGTGTGTGTGTGTGTGTGTGTGTGTGTGTGTGTGTGTGTGTGTGTGTGTGTGTGTGTGTGTGTGTGTGTGTGTGTGTGTGTGTGTGTGTGTGTGTGTGTGTGTGTGTGTGTTTGTAGGTGTATCCCTCAATGACTGTCTGTTCTTCTGCTTACCGCTACAGTGTGGAACATGGTGGAGAGAACACAATGACACCTGGACTTAGAAAATGTGAGTGTTGACTGCTGTGAAGAATATGACTAAGAATAAGTCTTAAATCAAGTGAAGTCAAAGTCAAAGACCACCATCATTACTTACTTGGTCATATTAAATATCAGCTGTAGTTCTACAGAAGCACAAATCAGGGACACCAAAGTTTACAAAGAGTTGCTTTGACAATGTGTGTGTCTGTGTGTGTGTGTGGCGTGTTTGTGTTACTTTAGAAATATGTGTGTGTGTTCATTCATGCATGCATGAAAGTGTGTGTGTGTGTGTGTATGTTCAGGGTGTATGTGTGTTCAGGATGTGTGTGTGTGTGTGTATGTATATTAATGTCTGTGTGTGTGTGTGTGGCGTGTTCGTGTTACGTTAGAAATGTGTGTGTGTGTGTGTCCAGTGTGTGTGTGTTTTCAGGATGTGTGTGTGTGTGTGTGTGTGTGTGTGTGTAATTAATGGGAATAAGTGTGTTTTATATTACCATACAGTATAACATATGATCACTGAACAAATCTCAAGTTACCTTAACTTCTCCTTTTGATACCTAGAAACATCTATATTAAATGAATTAGTGAAAAGTGAGTTAACGTTCTAATGTGAATGATGATGATTTCTAATATTGTGTCTGGTTTCATCCATCAGATGTCTGTGATCTCACACTGGACCTAAACACAGTAAACAGATTCCTCTCTCTGTCTGAGGAGAACAGAAAGGTGACATGTAGGAGAAAGGAGCAGCCGTATCCTGATCACCCAGAGAGATTTGAGGTCTGGAGACAGGTGCTGTGTAGAGAGGGTCTGACTGGGCGCTGTTACTGGGAGGTAGAGTGGAGTGGGGGAGGGGCTGATATAGGAGTGACATATAAAGGAATCAGCAGGAGAGGAGAGGGTAATGACTGTAGGATTGGATCCAATAACAAGTCCTGGAGTCTGTTCTGCTCTGGCAACAGTTACTCTGCCTGGCACAATAATAAGTCCACTACCATAGACGTCCCCTCCTCCAGCTCCCACAGAGTAGGAGTGTATCTGGACTGGCCAGCCGGCACTCTGTCCTTCTACAGAGTCTCCTCTGACACACTGACCCACCTGAACACATTCCACTCCACATTCACTGAGCCCCTCTATCCAGGGTTTAGGGTTTGGTTTGACTCTTCAGTGTCCCTGTAAATAATAACGTCAAACACATTAAACACACACACACACACTGTACACACACACACACACACTGAACAGACACACTGGACACACAAACACACACACACAAACACACTGGACACAAACAAACACACACACACACTGATCAAACACAAACACTGGACACACTCACACTGGACATACACACACCCACACTGGACACACTCACACTGGACACAAACACACACTGGACACACACACACACACACTGGACACACACACACACACTGGACACACACACACACACTGGACACACAAACACACACACACACACACACACTGGACATACTCACACTGGACCAACACACACACACACACACACCAGACACACACACACACATACACTGTACACACACACTGGACACACACTCACACTGGACCCACACACACACACATACTGGACACACACACACACACACATACACACACTAGACACACACACACACACACACACTGTACACACACACACTGGACACACACACACACGCTGGACACACACAAACACACACACACACACTGGACACACACAACACACACACACACACACACACACACACACACACACACACACACACACACACACACACACACACACACTGGACACACACACTGGACACACACACTGGACAAACACACTGGACAAACACACACACTGGACACACACACACAATGGACACACATAAACACACACACACTCACACACTGGACAAACAAACACACTGGACACACTCACACTGGACATACACACACATGATGGACACACACACACTGAACACACAAACACACACACACACACACACTGGATACACACAAACACACACACACACACACTGGACACACACACACATACTGGACACACACACACACTGTACACACACACACACACACTGGATACACACAAACACACACACACACACACAAACACACACACTGGACACACACACACTGGACACACACACACTGTACACACACACACACACACTGGACACATACACTGGACACACACACACTGGACACACACAAACACTGAATACACACACACTGGACACACACACACTGGACACACACACACTGGACACACACACACACTGAACACACACACTGGACACACACACACTGGACACACACACACTGGAAACACACACTGGACACACACACACACACACACTGGACACACACACACATACACTGGACACACACACACACACTCAACACACACACACACACTGAACACTCACACACACTGGACACACACACTCACACACACACACACACACACAAGTCACACACACACACACACACACTGAACACACACACTGGACTCACACACAAACACACTGAACACACACACACACACCAGACACACACACACTGGACACACACACACTGAACACACACACACTACACACACACACGCACACACACACACACACACACACTGGACACACACACACATACACTGGACACACACACACACACACACTCAACATACACACACACTGGACACACACACACACACACACACACACACACACACACATACACAAACACACTGGACACACACACACACACACACACACTGAACACACACACTGGACTCACACACTGAACACACACACACACTAGACACACACACACTGGACACACACACACTGAACACACACACACTGGACACACACTGGATACACACACTGGACTCACACACTGAACACACACACACACACACACTAGACACACACACACTGGACACACACACACTGAACACACACACACTGGACACACACACTGAACACACACTGGATACACACACATACACACACACTAGACACACACATACTGGACACACACACACTGAACACACACACACACACACACTAGACACACACACACTGGATACACACACTGGACTCACACACTGAACACACACACACACACACACTAGACACACACACACTGAACACACACACACTGGACACACACACTGAACACACACTGGATACACACACACACACATACACAAACACACTGGACACACACACACACACACACACACTGGACACACACACACACACACACTGGACACACACACACACTGGACACACACACACACACTGGACACACAAACACACACACACACACACACACACTGGACACACTCACACTGGACCCACACACACACACACACACACCAGACACACACACACACATACACTGTACACTCACACTGGACCCACACACACACACACACACACCAGACACACCAGACACACACACACTGGACACACACACACTGAACACACACACACACTACACACACACACACACACACACACACACACACACTGGACACACACACACATACACTGGACACACACACACACTCAACATACACACACACTGGACACACACACACACACATACACAAACACACTGGACACACACACACACACACACACACACACACACTGAACACACACACTGGACTCACACACTGAACACACACACACACACACACTAGACACACACACACTGGACACACACACACTGAACACACACACACTGGACACACACACTGAACACACACTGGATACACACACACACACACAAACACACACACACACACTAGACACACACACATAATGGACACACACACAAACAGTGGACACACACACAGTCACTGGACACACACACATACACACTTACACACACACTCACACACACTGGACACACACACACACACTGGACACACACACTGGACACACACACACTGGACACACACAATCACACACACTGGACACACACAAACACACACACACACTGGACGCACACACTGGACACACACACATACGCTGGACACACACACACTGGACACACACACACACATACTGGACACACACACACTGAACACAAACACTGGACACACACAAACACACACACACACACACACACTGGATACAAACAAACACACACACACACACACACTAACACACACACTGGCCTCTGACCGCAAGGCACTACAGAGGGTAGTGCGTACGGCCCAGTACATCACTGGGGCCAAGCTTCCTGCCATCCAGGACCTCTATACCAGGCAGTGTCAGAGGAAGGCCCTCAAAATTGTCAAAGACTCCAGCCACTCTAGTCATAGACTGTTCTCTCTGCTACCGCACGGCAAGCGGTACCGGAGTGCCAAGTCTAGGTCCAAAAGACTTCTCAACAGCTTCTACCCCCAAGCCATAAGACTCCTGAACAGCTAATCATGGCTACCTGGACTATTTGCACTGCCCCCCCACCCCATCCTTTTTACGCTGCTGCTACTCTGTTAAGTATTTATGCATAGTCACTTTAACTCTACCCACATGTACATATTACCTCAACTACCTCAACTAGCCGGTGCCCCCGCACATTGACTATGCAACGGTACCCCCCTGTATATATAGCCTCCCTACTGTCACTTTATTTTACTGTATATATAGCCTCCCTACTGTCACTTTATTTTACTTCTGCTCTTTTTTTCTCAACACTTTTTTTGTTGTTGTTTTATTCTGACTTTTTTGTTTAAAATAAATGCACTGTTGGTTAAGGTCTGTAAGTAAGCATTTCACTGTAATGTCTGCACCTGTTGTATTCGGCGCATGTGACCAATACAATTTGATTTGATTTGATTTGACACTGCACACACTCACACTGGACATACACACACACACTGTACACACACACACACACACACACTGAACACACACACTGGATACACACAAACACATACACACACACACACAAACACACACACTGGACACACACACACTGGACACATAAACACACACACTAGACACACACACACACACTGTACACACACACACACACTGGACACACACACACTGGACACACAAACACTGGACACACACACACACACTGGACACACTCACACTGGACCCACACACGTACACACTGGACACACACACACATACACACTGGACACACACACCTGACACACACACACACACACTGGACACACACACACATACACACTGGACACACACACCTGAAATACACACACACACACAAAGGACACTCACACTGGACACACACACACACTCACACACACTGGACACACACACACACACTGGACACACACACACACTGGACACATTTCCATGTGTTGTATTTTGATGAAAGGAAATCCCATATAGCCTACTGGACAGGACTTTGCTATGGCATCTTCTGTTTGGGTGTCTCAGGTCAGGTCTGAGCCATGATCAGAATGTGTCTCTGTGTCTATTTCCAGCCCTGCCATTTCTACCTGTCCTGATCTAGTGTTTCACCCCTGACCTCCTCACACCGTCTCACTGTTCATGTCTGCTCCCACCTCTACTTCACTGTGTTATAATGGACCTTATGCTTGTTATGTCACCTCTGTAACCAGTTATCAAACATACTGACCTTCCTGACCCTATCCCATGGCCCTACTTTCTACAACTGAACATTTAAATTCCTCTATGAGTTTTGTTTCGTGTCCATTTACTTTTCTATGTATTTGTTGTATATTGGGGTTGTGCTGCAGAGCATCATGGGGATTGTATGTGTTGAGATGATCACGTTCCAGATAAATGGTTGAACTGATTCCTGTCTCCTGTCTCATCATTATTGAATTGTTATACAGACGTGGTTATGAAACCCACGAGACATAACAACAGATTGGCGATGAGTAAGTCTGAATCTACAGGAACTATTCTGTCTGGAAGAAGTGGGTTTTTACAACTGTTTAAAACTGTTATTTTCTGTGGTCCAGTCTAGGCTAATGTTAGCACAGTGTATTGCTAGCAGAGGCAAGTGCATAGTCCAGATAGCTAAGAGAGAGAGTTAACATCATCATGGACGGCAGAAAAGGACTGGAGATGGATGTCGGAGTGGGAAAACAACGTGATTAAAAAGGGAGGAATATACAGTGATTAAAGGAAAGGACATTTATTCAACTGTGAAGACAAACCTTTTAATTAAATCTGCTAAATGAGCGAACTTAGGAGGAAACGTGAGTGAGTGAAGTGAATGAAGATCACGTGACTGAGGAAAATATTGCTGTGGTTGAGGACAATATTGAAGTGAGTGACAATCAGGAGCTTATTGAGAAACGAAAAATGGCTGGAATTGTTGGAAACATTGGTCAGTTTGATAAAAGTATTGAGCAGTGGAGCTCATATACAGAACGGTTTGAATATTTTGTTCTTGTAAATGACATGGATGAGGACAACATTGTGCCTACATGTTTTAGTGTAATGGGGCTAAAGACATTTAATTTACTAGGCAGCCTGCTACAGCCAGACAGAACAGGTAATAAGACGTATGGGGATATTGTGGAGATACTTAAAGGACATTTTTCACCAGAACCACTAGTTAATGCTGAAAGATTCAGGTTCCACAGGAGACATCAGGAAGAGGGAGAATCAGTAACAATGTTTGCTGCTGCATTAAAGAAACTACCAGAACACTGAGTTTAATGCTGTTCTAAATGACATCATTAGAGACAGACTAGTATGTGGGCTACGGAGTGAAGCTACACAAAAGAGACTGTTGACTGAAAGTCATCTGACCTTGGCAAAGGACATTGAAATCAGTGTGTCCATGGAACTAGCTGCTAAAGAGGCTCACCAGTTGAGTTCATCAGGAACTTAGTGGGTTCATCTAACAATCCTAATCATCAGCTGATACATTTTAAACTCATACACAGGGTATACCTTCCACCTAGAAAACATCATTTAATAGAAATCACAACCGCTCCTCTGTGTGATCTATGTAATCAAGGTGCCTTGGACTCCTTTAATCATATGTACTGGGAGTGACCAGGGGACATGTTTTGGAAAGAGGTATCCTCATACCTTGTTCCCCCAAACTGTTATTACTGAATGATAATTCACCACTGTCATTACAGCAAAGACATATAATGTTGTCAGGTTGGACAGCAGCTAAAAAGATGTTGGAACTAAGATGGCAACCACCACACCTCATTGGATCAGCACTTTTATAGATATCATTTATTTAGAACTATCCACTGCTAGGATCCATGGGGCTAGCCAAACAACAATTGCAGCTGAAACCATAAAATAACTCCTGTAGTGAGTTTTACCCAACAGATTGACCGTTAATTATAATTTGTGTGCAAATGTGTACCTTGATTTAGTATTTAATTTAATGGAGATCAGGTTGGGTGTGTTGGGGTGGTCCCAGGAGGGGTTGGAGGGTGGGTTGGGGTGGTCCCAGGAGGCGTTGGAGGGTGGGTTGGGGTGGTGCCAGGAGGGGTTGGAGGGTGGGTTGGGGTGGTCCCAGGAGGGGTTGGAGGGTGGGTTGGGGTGGTCCCAGGAGGGGTTGTAGGGTGGGTTGGGGTGGTCCCAGGAGGGGTTGGAGGGTGGGTTGGGGTGGGTTGGGGTGGTCCCAGGAGGGGTTGGAGGGTGGGTTGGGGTGGTCCCAGGAGGGGTTGGAGGGTGGGTTGGGGTGGTCCCAGGAGGGGTTGGAGGGTGGGTTGGGGTAGTCCCAGGAGGGGTTGGAGGGTGGGTTGGGGTGGTCCCAGGAGGGGTTGGAGGGTGGGTTGGGGTGGTCCCAGGAGGGGTTGGAGGGTGGGTTGGGGTGGTCCCAGGAGGGGTTGGAGGGTGGGTTGGGGTGGTCCCAGGAGGGGTTGGAGGGTGGGTTGGGGTGGTCCCAGGAGGGGTTGGAGGGTGGGTTGGGGTGGTCCCAGGAGGGGTTGGAGGGTGGGTTGGGGTGGTCCCAGGAGGGGTTGGAGGGTGGGTTGGGGTGGTCCCAGGAGGGGTTGGAGGGTGGGTTGGGGTGGTCCCAGGAGGGGTTGGAGGGTGGGTTGGGGTAGTCCCAGGAGGGGTTGGAGGGTGGGTTGGGGTGGTCCCAGGAGGGGTTGGAGGGTGGGTTGGGGTGGTCCCAGGAGGGGTTGGAGGGTGGGTTGGGGTGGTCCCAGGAGGGGTTGGAGGGTGTGTTGAGGTGGTCCCAGGAAGGGTTGGATGGTGGGTTGGGGTGGTCCCAGGAGGGGTTGGAGGGTGGGTTGGGGTGGTCCCAGGAGGGGTTGGAGGGTGGGTTGATGCAGCTGAGGTGGGTGATTGTATATGTGGTTTATTATAATTGTATTTATCTGCAATAACTAGTTTCCATAACATACTGATATATATTTTAACAGTATTGTGTCTCTAGCTGTATAACCATTCCTGCTGCTAGTTGTTCTTGTCTGTGTTTCTTTAAAATAAATACAAAGTTGATCACAAAAAAAGGAAAAGTGCACAGAGTTTCAACTGAAAATCAGAGACCGGGAAATCAAGTCACATGTTTCCACTGTGGCAAGGTGGGACATCAGCTATCAACATGCTGGTGGAAGGACATGGATTGTCCAGCCTGTGGTAAAAAGGGCCACATCGAACAAGTCTCCAGAAACAAAAAGAGAACAGAGAACAGGAAACAGACATTCCAACGAAAGACAAATAGACATGTTCACACTGTTGAGTAAGAGAACACTGAGGTGAGTGACTCATCAGACCAGGAAGTCACACTGAAAATCCTGACTTTTTCCTGGCGGGCCTCACGGCTACTATGTCTCCCCCTTGCTAGAGGGACAGCCGGTGGGTATGGAGATTGACACAGGGGCAGCTGTATCTCTTGTGTCAGAAAAAAGACACTGAAACACCTTCCACTTCAACCAGCGCACCTCGTGTTAAAGATTTACACAGGTGAATCTGTCGCTGTGAGAGGCATCACTGATGTCACAGTTCAGGTAAACAGACAAACTGAAAAGCTGCCACTCTATGTTGTGAAAGGAGACTATGCATCACTACTGGGATGTTCATAGATGGAGAAAATCACACTGGACTGGCCATCAGTGCATACAATGACACATGGAGACACAGACCTACCTGCCATCTTAAAGAAACATGGAGAAGTCTTTAATGGACAGCAGGGTAGTATGAACGACATTACAGGGAAGCTTAGCATTAAGCCAGACAGCAAACCAACGTTTCTGAAAGCAGGACCTGTACATTATGCTATCAGACCAAAAGTCAAGTCTGCCTTGGAGGCTTTAGTCAAGAACAAAGTGCTGGAGCCGGTCAGCATGAGTGAATGCATGAGCAACACCCATCTACCAGTCCTTAACACTAGAACCGCCTGTTCTTTCAGCATATAAGAACCCGCTAGAGAAAGTTACCAGGCGTCCACTTTAGCATGTGCATCAGATGCATATCAACCAGCAAGGTGCAAGGTGTGCAAACATGGTTTGTTAAATAAACGCTTGATAAATAGTGCATCATATATTGTAAAGGATTAATTGCATGAAGAAATATTTGTGGAAATATATCAATAAAAAAATAACAACAATAGTTAATTCTACAAAATCGGCCTATAGCCTATTTCTGTTTCCCTTACAATAAAAACATTACAGTGTAAACCATTTAATCAACTGTATTTGTAGATTCAATTAGTAATAGAGTTAATAAAGTCGAGTTACAGTTTATTTTGACAAAGTACAAATGAAAAAAGTATAATAATAATAATATAACTAGCCAGGTGTTCAGGTGAAATGATTTGCTGTATTCCTAAACAAAAGCACCAGTGCATGAACAATTGTAAAGGATGAATTGCATAAATACATTTTTGTGGAAATATATTTATGACAAGATGTAAAAACAATAATGTGTTGATTGTATCAGACACTGTACCGAGCCTTTGCACATGAACCAATCACGTCTTCTCTTTATGCTTCAGGTCCACAAACAAATCAAATCGGTTGCCCTGCACACAGTTCTCATGGGCCTTGTTTGGTGTGCACCTGCTGTCTTGACATTGTGTCTCCTTTTTCCCCAGTGGGAGCTGTGGTTCTTGGGGAAGAGGGAGAGCAGGACCTGCTGACTTGACATTGTGTATTTTTCCCCAGTGGGAGCTGTGGTTCTTGGGGAAGAGGGAGAACAGGACCTGCTGTCTTGACATTGTGTCTTTTTCCCCAGTGGGAGCTGTGGTTCTTGGGGAAGAGGGAGAACAGGACCTGCTGTCTTGACATTGTGTATTTTTCCCCAGTGGGAGCTGTGGTGCTTGGGGAAGAGGGAGAGCAGGACCTGCTGTCTTGACATTGTGTATTTTTCCCCAGTGGGAGCTGTGGTTCTTGGGGAAGAGGGAGAACAGGACCTGCTGTCTTGGCGGCCTGCTTGGTGACTGTAGCTTCTTTCTCTGCGTTCATGTGGTTCTCACCAAGCTCACATGCCAGATCCATGATGAAATGTCTCCTGCTGACTGTCTTGTCAAGGCATTGCTTGTACAACACGTGTTGATAGCAGCCATGTCGAGCACATTGTAGAACACCGCAACAGGCCAGAGGAGAGTACCCCCTTTTACAGAGTACAGTCAACAGGCCAGAGGAGAGTACCCCCTTTTACAGAGTACAGTCAACAGGCCAGAGGAGAGTACCCCCTTTTACAGAGTACAGTCAACAGGCCAGAGGAGAGTACCCCCTTTTACAGAGTACAGTCAACAGGCCAGAGGAGAGTACCCCCTTTTACAGAGTACAGTCAACAGGCCAGAGGAGAGTACCCCCTTTTACAGAGTACAGTCAACAGGCCAGAAGAAAGTACCCCCTTTTACAGAGTACAGTCAACAGGCCAGAGGAGAGTACCCCCTTTTACAGAGTACAGTCAACAGGCCAGAAGAAAGTACCCCCTTTTACAGAGTACAGTCTGGACATCTGGTCTAGCATCCACACCAAGCTTTAACATAAAATAAAATAGAATAGAAAAGGTTATAATTATATAGAATGATAATACTAATAGTAATAATATGAATGTAATATAATAAAAGGGGATCCTATTTGGTGTTTGGCAGATGGGAAGGCTATCTGTATATGGTAGAGATACTGTATATACCTTTGTGTGATTGTAGTCTGTCACTGTCTCCGGTTTCTTCTTCTGAGGAAGCTAACACTTATTTATTTAACATCTGTACACCGTGAGTGTTGCTTTACCACTCTCCATCACACCGTGAGTGTTGCTTTACCACTCTCCATCACACTGTGAGAGTTGCTTTATCACTCTCCATCACACCGTGAGTGTTGCTTTACCACTCTCCATCACACCGTGAGTGTTGCTTTACCACTCTCTATCACACCGTGAGTGTTGCTTTACCACTCTCCATTACACCGTGAGTGTTGCTTTACCACTCTCCATCACACCGTGAGTGTTGCTTTACCACTCTCCATCACACCATGAGTGTTGCTTTACCACTCTCCATCACACCGTGAGTGTTGCTTTACCACTCTCCATCACACCGTGAGTGTTGCTTTACCACTCTCCATCACACCGTGAGTGTTGCTTTACCACTCTCCATCACACCGTGAGTGTTGCTTTACCACTCTCCATCACACCATGAGTGTTGCTTTACCACTCTCCATCACACCGTGAGTGTTGCTTTACCACTCTCCATCACACCGTGAATGTTGCTTTACCTCTCGCCATCACACCGTGAATATTGCTTTACCACTCTCCATCACACCATGAGTGTTGCTTTACCACTCTCCATCACACCGTGAGTGTTGCTTTACCACTCTCCATCACACCGTGAATGTTGCTTTACCACTCGCCATCACACCGTGAGTGTTGCTTTACCAGCAGCTTCTGCCTTTGTTTGTTCACTGTTCCGAGCAGGATAGTCTTCTTTACATTCTGGTTCAGCTCAACCGTCTCCCCATCCTGATAATCAAGTGTTTTATTGGTATCTTCCACTAGATGGCAGTAAACCCCTGCTGTAACTAGACTTTACAACAGTATGTGTTCGGTTTCTTGGTCCTGGTGACTCCTGGGCCCTTATTCATAAAGGCAGTTTCCCAGAGGAGGAGTGCTGATCTAGGATCAGGTCCCCCTGTCCATTTAATCTGTTTCATTATGATCTAAAAGGAAAAACTGATCCCAGATCAGTACTCCTACTCTTTATGAATACTGTCACAGGTGACTCCTCAAGATGAGGCTCATGATTTATAAGTTATATTCTTTAAGAATCAATGAATATCATTAATTGAACTGCTTTGCCATGAACAGATCTGTAAGGTCTTAACTTAAAGGTGCTATATAGACTTTATGGTCATTTAAATGGGGTTGAACATTCATCCCATCAGATTGTGTAAAGGATTTTATGAGTTCAGAAAAATACTGACTTGGAAGCATCTCTCTGACCTCACCCTGCTGAAACACACCCAAGTAAAGACCACATAGCTACAGTTATACGCTTGTCAGGTTTTACCCACTTTTACAGCCAATGTATGGACTGGCATCCATATGAATCAGTGGAATATACTGACTAGTTAACCACCTCCCAATAAGGGTTCAGCAAATCTATTTTATTGGTCACATACACATATTTAGCAGATGCTATGGAGGGTGTAGTAAAATGCTTGTGTTCCTAGCTCAGTGCAGTAATATCTAACAATACACAACAATATACACAGATCTAAAGAGGAAAATAATGGAATTAAGAAATATAGAAATATTAGGAGGACATCAAGCATACAGCACTAAACAGACAGACATCTCAGGACATCAACAACCCCTGGGGGACATATCAACATTCTACATGGACTTCCTCTCCTTGTCTCCTCTCCTTGTCTCCTCTCCTTGTCTCCTCTCCTTGTCTCCTCTCCTTGTCTCCTCTCCTTGTCTCCTCTCCTTCATCTCAACTACATGAGAGAACTGGACAGGTGAAAGCAATGTTTCCACACCTAGTACTATCTTAAGGGTCCAAGACAAATGCGCTGTAAGACGTCGGTACCCAGGTGATAATGTGTCTCTCTCCTCACTGGTTGAATGATGCCAATGGATGAACGGGCGATGGAAACGGATAATGGGGCACGTTACTTTACAATTACATTTGAATGAACTGAACGATGAGGAGGGTGAAGAGGGTGATTTTAATTTAGAACAATGGTGTAATGATGATGAAGAATTGTGGGTGTTGTGGGTGGTCTAATAATTTTATATGAAAGGCTGGAAAGGGTATGTAATCTCCCCTCAGAGAGAATCAAATCAGACCCTGAGTACAATGTACAACATCTGTTGTTCACAATGGCAAGCCGAACCAAACGAATGGACGCTGACAGCATTGCAGATGTTACAGAATTTCGATGAGCTGGAGTCGAATGAAGGATTGGATATTAAGCCTGGAATCAAACATGCTGATGACATTGTAGGGTCTTCATCTGATTTTGACTTTGAGCCTCAGATGCCCGAGCCTGGCAGGAGAAGAACCAGAACAGGCCTACCTGAGACAGAGGAGGAAGAACCAGAACAGGCCTACCTGAGACAGAGGAGGAAGAACCAGAACAGGCCTACCTGAGACAGAGGAGGAAGAAGAACCAGAACAGGCCTACCTGAGACAGAGGAGGAAGAAGAACCAGAACAGGCCTACCTGAGACAGAGGAGGCAGCCAAAGCAGGGCCGGCTCTTGCCTTTTGGGGGCCCTGAGCAAGATTTGGTTGGGGGGGGGGGGCTCCCAAGATTTCTTGAGTTATCGTAATTAATTCAGACTATTTTGAGGAAGTGTATACTGACTACGGCGTCTCAAAATGGACAAACAGTACTATTGCCGCTTTTTTCAAATTTTTCTAGCGAAGGTCTTTTAAGGTCTTTTTAAGGGAGTATACTAGAACACTCGTTGGGTTTGGCTAGCCGAGTTCAGCGCCAGCCGAACTGAAGCATTATTCATGAGATTGATTCATGAGTTAAAACACGGGTAAGGCCACAAAACAGGGTCCCATACAATCAATACATTACTCTTGTTTGCATATCTTTTCATGGATATCTTTTCACCGATATTTATTTATGTAATTCATCCTTTCCAATTGTTTTTGCACTATTTATCAAGCTTTGGCACTCATGTTTACGGCAAATAATTTGACCGTGAGCCTTGCAGGTTGATATAATTCTCTTTTACGTTTTACTTTGTAAAAAGAAGCTGTTACTGGACTGTATTACTTACTATAACTATATTACTAATCACATCTATAAATACTATTTATCAAATGTATGACATAGTCATGTTTTTATTGTATGGGAAACTAAAATATGCTACATGTTTCAGTAGGCCTTTTGTAGAATATTATATAACGTCTAATCCTGAATGCTGATTGGTTATAATATAAAACATATCCTTACATGCATTTTATGTACTTCTAAATATACAACTATTCAAAATAAGTAACAACATATTCTTAAGACATGACTGCATTCAATCAAGCAATATTTTATTTTAGATGGTATTTATTTAGATTGATAACAACCCAGTAGATGAATCTGATGCGTATGCTAAAGGAGATGCCCAACAACGTCCCCTACTGAAGTCTGAACGGTCTATAATGCAGTGCCTTCAGAAAGTATTCACACCCCTTGAATTTTTCCACATTTTGTTGTTACACAGCCTGAATTAAAAATGGATTAAATTGAGATTTTGTGTCACTGGCCTACACACAATACTCCATAATGTCAAAGTGGGATAATGTTTTTAGTATATTTAATTAAAAATGAAAAGCTGAAATGTCTTGAGTCAACAAGTATTCAACCCCTTTGTTATGGCAAGCCTAAATACGTTCAGGAGTAAAAATGTGCTTAACAAGACACATAATAAGTTGCATGGACACACCTGTGTGCAATAATAGTGTTTAACAGGATTTCTGAATGACAACCTCATCTCTGTATACCACATATACAATTATCTGTAAGGTCCCTCAGTCGAGCAGTGAATTTCAAACACAAATTCAACCACAAAGACCAGGGAGGTTTTCCAAAGCCTCGCAAAGAAGGGCACCTATTAGTAGATGGGTAAAAATTAAATAAAAAGCAGAATATTTCTTTGAGCGTGGTGAAGTTATTAATTACACTTTGGATGGTGTGTCACTACAAAGATACAGGCGTCCTTCTTAACTCAGTTGCCGGTGAGGAAGGAAACCGCTCAGGGATTTCACCATGAGGCCGATGGTGACTTTAAAACAGTTAGAGTTGAATGGCTGTGATAAGAGAAAACTGAGGATGGATCAACAACATTGTAGTTATTCCATAACACTAACCTAATTGACAGAGTGAAAAGAAGCCTGTACAGAATACATTCGTATTTCAGTCATTTAGAAGACGCTATGGTCCCCCGTGGGAATCAAACCCACAACCCTGGCGTTGCAAGCACCTTGCTCTACCAACTGAGCCACACGGGACACAAATATTACAAAACATGCATCCTGTTTGCAATAAAGCACTAAAGTAAAACTGCTAAAAAATGTGGCAAAGAAATTCACTTTATGTCCTGAATAAAAAGTTGTATGTTTGGGGCAAATCCAACACAACACATCACTGAGTGCCACTGTTTTCTTACATGGTAGTGGCTGCATCATGTTATGGGTCTGCTTGTCATCGACGAGGACTAGGGAGTTTTTGGGGGGATAAAAAGAAACGGAATAGAGCTAAGCACAGGCAAATTCCTAGAGGAAAACCTGCTTCAGACTGCTTTCCTTCCACTGACTCCTCAGGAGAGTTCTGGACTCTGCCAGTGCGGCCACACCACCACAAGAGACTACAGGTGGCCGCCATCTTTAACCCCCCTCCTGCCTGAACGTCTTGTGGACTAGAGCACCAGTTAACCCCCCTCCTGCCTCAACGTCTTGTGGACTAGAGCGCCAGTTAACCCCCCTCCTGCCTGAACGTCTTGTGGACTAGAGCACCAGTTAACCCCCCTCCTGCCTGAACGTCTTGTGGACTAGAGCACCAGTTAACCCCCCTCCTGCCTGAACGTCTTGTGGACTAGAGCGCCAGTTAACCCCCCTCCTGCCTGAGCGTCTTGTGGACTAGAGCACCAGTTAACCCCCCTCCTGCCTGAACGTCTTGTGGACTAGAGCGCCAGTTAACCACCCTCCTGCCTGAACGTCTTGTGGACTAGAGCGCCAGTTAACCCCCCTTCTGCCTGAACGTCTTGTGGACTAGAGCACCAGTTAACCCCCCTCCTGCCTGAACGTCTTGTGGACTAGAGCGCCAGTTAACCCCCCTCCTGCCTGAACGTCTTGTGGACTAGACACTAAAAGCTAAAGCAAAAGCATCTGAAACTTTTGTTGTGTCCGGCACACCCCACTCTTCCCGACACCACCATTCTCTTCTCTAGTAAATAAAACATCTATCTTCTGAAAGGAGCTTGTAAGGTCAGTACAGTAGCCTTTGCTTCAGAGAGGGGAGGGGCAGGTAGCCTCTGCTTCAGAGAGGGAAGGGGCAGGGAGCCTAAACACACCCACTGGTAAAGACTTCCAGCTGGCAGGCAGGGAGCCTAAACACACCCACTGGTAAAGACTTTCAGCTGGCAGGCAGACGCTGGAATAAGTTGGAGTGACAGAGTGAGGGCTTTGCATAAGCACTTCATAGCGTTTTTTTGTGTGACTCGTAAAATAACGTTATTAACCAGTTGTTTTAAAAATAACAGTTCTGTTCTGGAACACTATCGATCACTTTCGTTCCCGATTCTGTTGCTGTTCCTTGTGGTCCTCTGTAGCTCAGCTGGTAGAGCACGGCGCTTGTAACGCCAGGGTAGTGGGTTCGATCCCCGGGACCACCCATACACAAAAAAAAAAAATGTATGCACACATGACTGTAAGTCGCTTTGGATAAAAGCGTCTGCTAAATGGCATATTATTTATTTTAAAAAAAATCTGGTTTTCGGTTCTGTTGATTTTGCTTCCTCTCGACTGCCTTTAACTTTTTAAGACAATTATTTTCATTGTTAGAGCGGCCAATGGAGTATCTGGTCAATAGATCGGTTTTCATCCAATATTCGAAAGGATTCCATGCGAATATTCCAAAATCTGAATAAAACAATATGCGCATTTTCCCTCCAGAGATGTTTCCATCAAACTGATTTGTTGTGGATAAAAGACTGTACATGATAACATAATTACTTTTGTGGTTAAATTCCCATGTACCACATGAAAAACACAAGTTAAATGGGTTTCCATCACATCTTACATTTACATTTACATTTTAGTCATTTAGCAGACGCTCTTATCCAGAGCGACTTACAGGAGCAATTAGGGTTAAGTGCCTTGCTCAAGGGCACATTTACGTCATTTAGCAGACGCTCTAGTCCAGAGCGACTCACAAATTGATGCATTCACCCTATAGCCAGTGGGATAACCACTTTACCAATTTTTATTTATTTATTTATTTATTTATTTTTGGGGGGGGGGGGGGTAGAAGGATTACTTTATCCAATCCCAGGTATTCCTTAAAGAGGTGGGGTTTCAAATGTCTCCGAAAGGTGGTGAGCGACTCCGCTGTGTGTGTGTGTGTGTGTGGGGGGGGGTAGAAGGAGTTGGTAGAAGGAGTTGGATGATCTTCAACTCTACTGATGGTTTTGTCACTAAAGCTGTTGCATTATATAGCAAATGTGCCCACTCTGGCCATGACACATGCCAACAACTCACAGATACAGTGTGGGTATGGCTATATCGATATTATTTGTATTTCACAAATGGCAGCTAAGCATCGATCATCATGTTAGCTGAATAAGAGCCTTAATATTTATTGGAAAGGAGCATCAAGCTCGTCACCTTGCACTTTCACCAACCTGTGTTCATCATAACTTATTTCATCTGTAGCCTAAAACTGCCTGCTTTCCCGAGTCGTAGTGGGAGGACCACGTAACATATCGCGTGACTCCAAGTTTACTTTGATATGATGGTTATAGTGTATTATCAGTGCTTAATTTGATCCGGATCCTGCCAGAACAGGATCCGGCACCTCTCCATTTTGGACTGTTTCATTCCGGAACCTATTTGGCCGGATCCGTTACCTCTCCTGGCATGAAAGATAATTGTCACTTTTAGCAAATCTAAAAATTCTAATAATCTCTCCCAGAACTCTCTCTGCTCTGACAGACATGAGCCTCCAACTCTCATCTCTCCAGCATTGCCCATCATTTATAGAGCCACGCCAAGGGTTCTGGAGGAGCTGCAGCACGCCTGATCAATTCAAATACATTTTACAAAGATATAGAATTACTGCTGTCTGTTCAGAAATAAATGAAATAATTCAAAATAGCCTACTACACCATGAGAAAGCCTAAAATGTAGTCACAGAGGATAAATAGCTTATTTTAAAAATAACCTAGGCCCCGTGTAGCTCAGTTGGTAGAGCATGGCATTTGCAACGCCAGGGTTGTGGGTTCGATTCCCACGGGGGGCCAGTATGAAAATGTATGCACTCACTAACTGTAAATTGGTCTGGATAAGAATGTCTGCTAAATGACTAAAATGTAAATGGAGTGTAGCACAATAACAAGGCATACTGTGGGGAACGTGCGGCAAATCTGTAAGAGAAACTTTAAAACATTTTTAGGACTATAATTTCCTCCTCATATTGTAGCCTACAATATGTCTAGACACACCCAGGCATAGGCTATTGATGGATTCAAGTTCGTTTTCATTGTTCTCAGATTCTCAGTTTTTCAGTGTCAAAATAGCCTGTCATTTCGATCATTTGTGCGGTATTGCGCTTTCAAGACAAATGGGAACTCGGGAAAAAATGAGGTAGAATCATGACATCAGTGGTCTTCAAATCAGGAAAGTCGGAGCTCTAGAAAGAGGCGAGAATTCCCAGTTGGATGACCGTTTAAAAAAAATTTTCCAGTCGGAGCTCTAGAAAGAGGCCAGAATTCCCAGTAGGATGACCGTTTAAAACAAATGTTTCCAGTCGGAGCTCTAGAAAGAGGCCAGAATTCCCAGTTGGATGACCGTTTAAAATAAATGTTTCCAGTCGGAGCTCTAGAAAGAGGCCAGAATTCCCAGTAGGATGACCGTTTAAAACAAATGTTTCCAGGCGGAGCTCTAGAAAGAGGCCAGAATTCCCAGTTGGATGACCGTTTAAAACAAATGTTTCCAGTCGGAGCTCTAGAAAGAGGCCAGAATTCCCAGTCGGATGACCGTTTAAAACAAATGTTTCCAGTCGGAGCTCTAGAAAGAGGCCAGAATTCCCAGTTGGATGACCGTTTAAAACAAATGTTTCCAGTCAGAGCTCTAGAAAGAGGCCAAAATTCCCAGTTGGATGACCGTTAAAAACAAATGTTTCCAGTCGGAGCTCGTTTTTTCCCCATTTCCCAGTTGTCTTGAACTCATTAAAGTCGGAAGTCTGAGATTTCCCAGCTCAGAGTTTCCAGTTGTTTTGAACACGGCATTAATAAAGATTATGCCAGAGTCTACAGTCAAGTAAAATGACGTGGAATTGCATGAAATGCGTTTATAAAAGACCAAATTGCTAAAACACTAAAACCCATTGGCTGAACAAAGTTCTCAGTTGCCTGGACTCATTTAGCTAATTATGCAGTCTGTTGTCAATACCTTAAACCATTTCACATGGTAAAACACAATATGCAGATCTCACTCAGACTTTTCAGCAAAACTCTGAAAACATTCTCATTCTCAAAACACATTCTGCACTCTAATGCACATGTCATCCATGCTGGTAAACACATGTGGCAACAATCAAATACAAATAGAGAACACATGTCATTGATTGAACACAAACACTCAAAATGGATTTAACCTGTTTCAAATGATGCGACACAACCAATATAAGGCAGTTCAGAGAGCAAACAGGTTGTTGAAGGTGGGAAGGAGAAAGTCTGAGAATGGATAGAAGAAACAATGTGAGAGGACGAGGACGAGTGCGTATGCCAGGTGGGCGACGAGGAGGAAGAGGAGGAGGAGGAGGGCAAGAAAGAGGAAGAGACAATGATGGAAAAACATGAAATTAGTTTTGAGATTTAAAATGTACTTCTCCCTGAGAACTGTATGTTTTGAACAATGTGTTTTCTATTTTTCGGTGTATTGTTTACTGACTGCTTGAGAGTGTTTATCATTTTGATCACTTTGTTTATGATTTGAGAGCAGTGTTTGATTTTGAACACAGGTAAAACTGTTTTGAGGGCGAATGTTTCATTTTGCGAGAGGAGTCAGAGGTTTTGTAAATAGTGCTTGAAGATGAGGTTTTGTGTTTAATGTTTTCAGGAAATGGAGCAAGGTTTCAGAAATTGTGTTTTAGCAATTGAGAACACCTGTAATGCCAAACACCACAGACTACAATTAAAATGTACTTTCCATAAATATGACCGTTTACGTCACAATAAATTAATCTATTTTTCATATATCACTTCTAAACTGACAAATAAACATCAAATATACCTTTTACAAATACATCAGCATGTTTAATACATTAGTTTCAAGCAATAGAGCATATGCTTTGATTACTGGTCTGTAGGGCAAATATGCAGTTTTGGCCAAATTCTCATATCACTTTGCTCAATTTGTCACATCCACGGCTTTTGTATGGCTGTTGAAATGTGCAGAACAGTAATCAGCTATGCCTGCCCCATATGTACGGCCCTCTTTGAGTTGTTGCTGGGGCCGCTTTACTTTCTTGACTGTGTCATGTGACCTGCGCCTCCCCTTGTCACACTCCATTGAAGCAGCATCAGCTCTCACAACTCCTCTCTGATTGCTTCCAGTGTCACCAAAGTGCTGCCAATACACAATTAGTCCATCCCATCTGATATAGCAGTGGCTCCCTCATTGAGCGTGGCTACTGCCATACTGGCAATGAGGCTTTTGCCCACGAAGACAGTTTTGGGGCGTCGCGACCATATTAGAGTTCAGACATTCATTTGCATTCTGGGTTCCTCCATGCTACATTCTTTTGAGGATGTTATCATTTGACATCCTGTGATATACAGGTACCATTTTCTGTGCATCCTCTCAATTAAAGAATGTATGGCCTCCATGTTTTTTGTGACTGGGTGGATCTTCACCATTTTCTAGGGCTGGCTGGTACCAGCACCAATGTACACACCTATCCCGTAGTTGGAAGTGAATCCTCTCTTGTGCCAAGAGCCATCAAAGGATCCATGAATGTCTATGATGGCATCCTCATCCTCCTTCAGCAACTCTGCTATGTCTGGGTCTATATCTGCATATTCTCATTTTGTCTCTCTTTACGTGGATTCCTCGCGGGAGATATTTTCAAACGAGCAAGCGCTGTGCGGCACATGAGGCCTTTTAACCAATCAGGTTGCCGGAAAGTGCCATTAAACGTCAGTAACCAATCAGGTTGCCGGAAAGTGCCATTAAATTCCAGTAGCAATCAGGTTGCCGGAAAGTGCCATTAAACGTCAGTACATCAGTACAGTACATAATTTAGCAGACACTCTTATCCAGTGCATTCACCTTAGAGCTAGTGGGATAACCACTTTACAATATATATATACAGTGAGGGAAAAAAGTATTTGATCCCCTGCTGATTTTGTATGTTTGCCCACTGACAAAGACATGATCAATCTATAATTGTAATGGTAGGTTTATTTGAACAGTGAGAGACAGAATAACAAAAAAAAAATCCAGAAAAACGCATGTCAGAAATGTTATAAATGGATTTGCATTTTAATGAGGGAAATAAGTATTTGACCCCTCTGCAAAACATGACTTAGTACTTGGTGGCAAAACCCTTGTTGGCAATCACAGAGGTCAGACGTTTCTTGTAGTTGGCCACCAGGTTTGCACACATCTCAGGAGGGATTTTGTCCCACTCCTCTTTGCAGATCTTCTGTAAGTCATTAAGGTTTCGAGGCTGACGTTTGGCAACTCAAACCTTCAGCTCCCTCCACAGATTTTCTATGGGATTAAGGTCTGGAGACTGGCTAGGCCACTCCAGGACCTTAATGTTCTTCTTCTTGAGCCACTCCTTTGTTGCCTTGGCCGTGTGTTTTGGGTCATTGTCATGCTGGAATACCCATCCACGACCCATTTTCAATGCGCTGGCTGAGGGAAGGAGGTTCTCACCCAAGATTTGATGGTACATGGCCCCGTCCATCGTACCTTTGATGCGGTGAAGTTGTCCTGTCCCCTTAGCAGAAAAACTCCCCAAAAGCATAATGTTTCCACCTCCATGTTTGACGGTGGGGATGGTGTTCTTGCGGTCATAGGCAGCATTCCTCCTCCTCCAAACACGGCGAGTTGAGTTGATGGCAAAGAGCTTGATTTTGGTCTCATCTGACCACAACACTTTCACCCAGTTCTCCTCTGAATCATTCAGATGTTCATTGGCAAACTTCAGACGGGCCTGTATATGTGCTTTCTTGAGCAGGGGGACCTTGCGGGCGCTGCAGGATTTCAGTCCTTAACGGTGTAGTGTGTTACCAATTGTTTTCTTGGTGACTTTGGTCCCAGCTGCATTGACAAGATCCTCCCATGTAGTTCTGGGCTGATTCCTCACCGTTCTCATGATCATTGCAACTCCACAAGGTAAGATCTTGCATGGAGCCCCAGGCCGAGGGAGATTGACAGTTCTTTTGTGTTTCTTCCATTTGCAAATAATCGCACTAACTGTTGTCACCTTCTCACCAAGCTGCTTGCCGATGGTCTTATAGCCCATTCCAGCCTTGTGTAGGTCTACAATCTTGTCCTTGACATCCTTGGAGAGCTCTTTGGTCTTGGCCATAGTGGAGAGTTTGGAATCTGATTGATTGATTGCTTCTGTGGACAGGTGTCTTTTATACAGGTAACAAGCTGAGATTAGGAGCACTCCCTTTAAGAGTGTGCTCCTAATCTCAGCTCATTACCTGTATAAAAGACACCTGGGAGCCAGAAATCTTTCTGATTGAGAGGGGGTCAAATACTTATTTCCCTCATTAAAATGCAAATCAATTTATAACATTTTTGACATGCGCTTTTCTGGATTTTTGGTCTCTCACTGGTCTCTCACTGTTCAAATAAACCTACAATTAAAATTATAGACTGATCATGTCTTTGTCAGTGGGCAAACATACAAAATCAGCAGGGGATCAAATACTTTTTTCCCTCACTGTATATATATATTGTAAAGTGGTTATCCCACTGGCTCTAAGGTGAATGCACCAATTTGTAAGTCGCTCTGGATAAGAGTGTCTGCTAAATTATGTACTGTACTGATGTACTGACGTTTAATGGCACTTTCCGGCAACCTGATTGCTACCCGAGAGTGTGTCACGTGACTTCCGTCTCGCTTCCGCATTGTCTCCGTGTTGCTCTGCTGTTTGTTGCTACTTGGCTACCTGCCAAACTATTCACGTTTTACTTTTAATAAACGTTTAATCAATCTCTGTGTTCAACAAATTTACCAACTTTTTAGTTTTGTCCTCACTCATCTTTTTTCGTTAAACTTTTTCACCCCGGACGTTTATCCTGAGACAGAAGAGTCATTTTCCTGTGCGTTTTAGCTGCCAACTTTACGTTATTTTCCTTTTTTCCATCGCAACTTTTTTCCCTTATTCAACTTTTTCACTCCGGACGCTTTATCTGGACATGGTTCATCAACATCTTCAACAGCCGAAGCTAAGTAGTAACATTAACATGATGTCTTCTAATTGCAGTCGCTGTACTCATAATATACAGGAGAATTCTCGCCTTACGGCGAGAATATCTGTGCTACAAGCCCAGCTTCAGACGCAATCGTTAGGCAAGGGTAATATCAGTGTAGGAAAGGAAGAAACAGCGTCTGTGCCACCAGTAAGTACAGACAGTAATGTTAGTATAAATCCCCCCGCACAGTCCCCGCAGCCGGACAACTTTCTCATGGCTTCTGGAGGGAAATACTGTTGGAATGCTCAACCGGTGTCGCTCATTCAGCCGACAGAAACCTTCAACCGGTTTTCCCCATTATGTAGCGAGTCGGAGTCTGAGTCTGAGTCTTCTCTAGTCTCTACTCCTCCCGTTACGGGGTCTGAGACTCCGAAGGCTCCCACCATTAGCTCTGACAAATTGAAAACCCTAGTCATTGGCGACTCCATTACCCGCAGTATTAGACTTAAAACGAATCACCCAGCGATCATACACTGTTTACCAGGGGGCAGGGCTACCGACGTTAAGGCTAATCTAAAGATGGTGCTGGCTAAAGCTAAAACTGGCGAGTGTAGAGAGTATAGAGATATTGTTATCCACGTCGGCACCAACGATGTTAGGATGAAACAGTCAGAGGTCACCAAGTGCAACATAGCTTCAGCGTGTAAATCAGCTAGAAAGATGTGTCGGCATCGAGTAATTGTCTCTGGCCCCCTCCCAGTTAGGGGAAGTGACGAGCTCTACAGCAGAGTCTCAGCACTCAATCGCTGGTTGAAAACTGTTTTCTGCCCCTCCCAAAAGATAACATTTGTGGATAATTGGCCCTCTTTCTGGGACTCACCCACAAACAGGATCAAGCCTGACCTGCTGAGGAGTGACGGACTCCATCCTAACTGGAGGGGTGCTCTCCTCTTATCTACCAACATAGATAGGGCTCTAACTCCTCTAGCCCCACAGTGAAATAGGGTGCAGGCCAGGCAGCAGGCTGTTAGCCAACCTGCCAGCTTAGTGGAGTCTGCCAATAGCATAGTCAGTGTAGTCAGCTCAGCCATACCCATTGAGACTGTGTCTGTGCCTCGACCTAGGTTGGGCAAAACTAAACATGGTGGTGTTCACCCTAGCAATCTTATTAGGATAAAGACCTCCTCCATTCCTGCCATTATTGAAAGAGATCGTGATACCTCACATCTCAAAATAGGGTTACTTAATGTTAGATCCCTCACTTCAAAGGCAGTCATAGTCAATGAACTAATCACTGATCATAATCTTGATGTGATTGGCCTGACTGAAACATGGCTTAAGCCTGATGAATTTGCTGTGTTAAATGAGGCCTCACCTCCTGGTTACACTAGTGACCATATTCCCCGTGCATCCCGCAAAGGCGGAGGTGTTGCTAACATTTACGATAGCAAATTTCAATTTACAAAAAAAAAAATGACGTTTTCATCTTTCGAGCTTCTAGTCATGAAATCTATGCAGCCTACTCAATCACTTTTTATAGCTACTGTTTACAGGCCTCCTGGGCCATATACAGCGTTCCTCTCTGAGTTTCCTGAATTCCTATCAGACCTTGTAGTCATAGCAGATCATATTCTAATTTTTGGTGATTTTAATATTCACATGGAGAAGTCCACAGACCCACTCCAAAAGTCTTTCGGAGCCATTATCGACTCAGTGGGTTTTGTCCAACATGTCTCTGGACCTACTCACTGCCACAGTCATACTCTGGACCTAGTTTTGTCCCATGGAATAAATGTTGTAGATCTTAATGTTTTTCCACAAAATCCTGGACTATCGGACCACCATTTTATTACGTTTGCAATCGCAACAAATAATCTGCTCAGACCCCAACCAAGGAGCATCAAAAGTCGTGCTATAAATTCTCAGACAACACAAAAATTCATTGATGCCCTTCCAGACTCCTTCTGCCTACCCAAGGACGTCAGAGGACAAAAATCAGTTAACCACTTAACTGAGGAACTCAATTTAACCTTGCGCAATACCCTAGATGCAGTTGCACCCCTAAAAACGAAAAACATTTGTCATAAGAAACTAGCTCCCTGGTATACAGAAAATACCCGAGCTTTGAAGCAAGCTTCCAGGAAATTGGAACGGAAATGGCGCCACACCAAACTGGAAGTCTTCCGACTAGCTTGGAAAGACAGTACCGTGCAGTACCGAAGAGCCCTCACTGCTGCTCGATCATCCTACTTTTCCAAATTAATCGAGGAAAATAAGAACAATCCAAAATTTCTTTTTGATACTGTTGCAAAGCTAACTAAAAAGCAGCATTCCCCAAGAGAGGATGGTTTTCACTTCAGCAGTGATAAATTCATGAACTTCTTTGAGGAAAAGATCATGACCATTAGAAAGCAAATTACGGACTCCTCTTTGAATCTGCGTATTCCTCCAGGGCTTAGCTGTCCTGGATCTGCACAGCTCTGCGAGGGCCTGGGATCGGGAGAGACACTTAAGTGTTTTAGTACTATATCTCTTGACACAATGATGAAAATAATCATGGCCTCTAAACCTTCAAGCTGCATACTGGATCCTATTCCTACTAAACTGCTGAAGGAGCTGCTTCCTGTGCTTGGCCCTCCTATGTTGAACATAATAAACAGCTCTCTATCCACCGGATGTGTACCAAACTCACTAAAAGTGGCAGTGATAAAGCCTCTCTTGAAAAAGCCAAACCTTGACCCGGAAAATATAAAAAACTATCGGCCTATATCGAATCTTCCATTCCTCTCAAAAATTTTAGAAAAAGCTGTTGCGCAGCAACTCACTGCCTTTCTGAAGACAAACAATGTATACGAAATGCTTCAGTTTGGTTTTAGACCCCATCATAGCACTGAGACTGCACTTGTGAAGGTGGTAAATGACCTTTTAATGGCGTCAGACCGAGGCTCTGCATCTGTCCTCGTGCTACTAGACCTTAGTGCTGCCTTTGACACCATCGATCACCACATTCTTTTGGAGAGACTGGAAACCCAAATTGGTCTACACGGACAAGTTCTGGCCTGGTTTAGATCCTACCTGTCGGAAAGATATCAGTTTGTCTCTGTGAATGGTCTGTCCTCCGACAAATCAACTGTACATTTCGGTGTTCCTCAAGGTTCCGTTTTAGGACCACTATTGTTTTCACTATATATTTTACCTCTTGGGGATGTTATTCGAAAACATAATGTTAACTTTCACTGCTATGCGGATGACACACAGCTGTACATTTCAATGAAGCATGGTGAAGCCCCAAAATTGCCCTCGCTAGAAGCCTGTGTTTCAGACATAAGGAAGTGGATGGCTGAAAACTTTTTACTTTTAAACTCGGACAAAACAGAGATGCTTGTTCTAGGTCCCAAGAAACAAAGAGATCTTCTGTTAAATCTGACAATTCATCTTGATGGTTGTAAAGTCGTCTCAAATAAAACTGTGAAGGACCTAGGCGTTACTCTTGACCCTGATCTCTCTTTTGACGAACATATCAAGACTGTTTCAAGGACAGCTTTTTTCCATCTACGTAACATTGCAAAAATCAGAAATTTTCTGTCCAAAAATGATGCAGAAAAATTAATCCATGCATTTGTTACTTCTAGGTTAGACTACTGCAATGCTCTATTTTCCGGCTACCCGGATAAAGCACTAAATAAACTTCAGTTAGTGCTAAATACGGCTGCTAGAATCCTGACTAGAACCAAGAAATTTGATCATATTACTCCAGTGCTAGCTTCCCTACACTGGCTTCCTGTTAAGGCAAGGGCTGATTTCAAGGTTTTACTGTTAACCTATAAAGCGTTACATGGGCTTGCTCCTACCTATCTTTCCGAGTTGGTCCTGCCGTACATACCAATACGTACGCTACGGTCACAAGACGCAGGCCTCCTAATTGTCCCTAGAATTTCTAAGCAAACAGCGGGAGGCAGGGCTTTCTCCTATAGATCTCCATTTTTATGGAACAGTCTGCCTACCCATGTGAGAGACGCAGACTCGGTCTCAACCTTTAAGTCTTTACTGAAGACTTATCTCTTCAGTAGGTCATATGATTGAGTGTAGTCTGGCCCAGGAGTGTGAAGGTGAACGGAAAGGCTGGAGCAACGAACAGCCCTTGCTGTCTCTGCCAGGCCGGTTCCCCTCTCCACTGGGGTTCTCTGCCTCTAACCCTGTTGCAGGGGCTGAGTCACTGGCTTGCTGGTGCTCTTTCATGCCGTCCCTGGGAGGGGTGCGTCACTTGAGTGGGTTGAGTTACTGACGTGATCTTCCTGTCTGGGTTGGCGCCCCCCCCTTGGTTTGTGCTGTGGTGGAGACCTCTGTGGGCTATACTCGGCCTTGTCTCAGGATTGTAAGTTGGTGGTTGGGGATATCCCTCTAGTGATGCGGGGGCTGTGCTTTGGCGGAGTGGGTGGGGTTATATCCTTCCTGTTTGGCCCTGTCCGGGGGTTTCTTCGGATGGGGCCACAGTGTCTCCGGACCGCTCCTGTCTCAGCCTCCAGTATTTATGCTGCAGTAGTTTATGTGTCGGGGGGCTGGGGTTAGTTGGTTATACCTGGAGTACTTCTCCTGTCTTATCCAGTGTCCTGTGTGAATTTAAGTATGCTCTCTCTAATTCTCTCGTTCTCTCTTTCTCTCTGAGAACCTGAGCCCTAGGACCATACGTCAGGACTACCGGGCATGATGACACCTTGCTGTTCCCAGTCCGCCTGGCCTTGCTGCTATTCCAGTTTCAACTGTTCTGCCTGCGGCTACGAAACCCCTACCTGTCCCAGACCTGCTGTTTTCAACTCTAAATGATCGGCTATGAAAAGCCAACTGAGAGACCTGAGCCCTAGGACCATACGTCGGGACTACCGGCCGTGGTGACTCCTTGCTGTCCCCAGTCCGCCTGGCCTTGCTGCTATTCCAGTTTAAACTGTTCTGCCTGCGGTTATGGAACCCCTACCTGTCCCAGACCTGCTGTTTTAAACTCTAATGATCGGCTATGAAAAGCCAACTGAGATTTATTCCTGATTATTATTTGACCATGCTTGTCACTTATGAACATTTTTGAACATCTTGGCATGGTTCTGTTATAATCTCCACCCGGCACAGCCAGAAGAGGACTGGCCACCCCTCATAGCCTGGTTCCTCTCTAGGTTTCTTCCTAGGTTTTGCCTTTCTAGGGAGTTTTTCCTAGCCACCGTGCTTCTACACCTGCATTACTAGCTGTTTGGGGTTTTAGGCTGGGTTTCTGTACAGCACTTCGAGATATTAGCTGATGTAAGAAGGGCTATATAAAATAAAATTGATTGATTGATTGATATACAGTCCACACCATATCTAGTTTCACAGTTAAGCTAACATTTGAAATGTGGCTCTGTACTCCAGCATTTTGGATTTTAAAACAAATGTTTCATATGAGGTGACAGTATATAACGTCACCTTTTATTTGAGGGTATTTTCATACATATCTGTTTCACCATTTAGAAAAATAAATGCACTTTATGTATCTAGTCCCCCTATTTGAAGAAGTCATAAGTATTCTGACCAATTCACTTATTGTGTTTTAAAGTAGTCAAATGTTTAGTATTTGGTCCCATATTCCTTGCCGACAATAATGTCCACAACGAGGTGAACAGTGAGTGCATTATAAATACATTTGAATGAATGTTAGGTTTATGGTTCTTATGGCAAAAAAACAGTATGGTTTATAGCTCTCTTGCGCCTCCCTGTGGCCATCTGTGGGTACTACATAACTCATTCATGACACTTGCTAGGCTCATAATCTGAGGTAGCAACTGCGTCAGATCTACAAATCCATTAGCTAGACCACCCGATTAGACAACAATCACCCCATTATATCCATTTGGTTTGCAACTCAGTGAACCTGCGCAGCATTCGCTCAATTTGATGCCTATGAACGAATATTTAGATGCATTTCAAATTACCCAGCAGCCATTTAGAAACAACAAGTCGTCAAATAAATTGTTATTTCTTAATTAAGAAATGTATTCTGGCTGTTTAAAATCGGCCACATCTTGAAAAAGAGGACAGGGACATGCGTTTTGTTTAGATTGTACACTTTTTTCTTAAAACAAATATGGTTAACCATGACCAATACATTTTTAATGTTTGATGGCTATCCGCCAGCCATCGCCTCTTAAACTGTGTCTCACCTCACTATAGGTGACTACAACATGTACTCAGGTGAACAGTGAGCGCGCTCACCTAGTAGCAGTAACCTTGGTAATAATAAGTTACCTGAGGTAAACCTACAGGGTTAATGCTCACCAAGTATCCATAACCTTGTTAATAATAAGTTACCTGAGGTAAACCTACAGGGTTAATGCTCACCAAGTATCCATAACCTTGTTAATAATAAGTTACCTGAGGTAAACCTACAGGGTTAATGCTCACCAAGTATCCATAACCTTGTTAATAATAAGTTACCTGAGGTAAACCTACAGGGTTAACGCTCACCAAGTAGCCGTAACCTTGTTAATAATAAGTTACCTGAGGTAAACCTACAGGGTTAACGCTCACCAACTAGCTGTAACCTTGGTAATAATAAGTTACCTGAGGTAAACCTACAGGGTTAACGCTCACCAACTAGCAGTAACCTTGGTAATAATAAGTTACCTGAGGTAAACCTACAGGGTAAACGCAGGCAGGTCTCATTGATAACAATAGTGAAGCTGGCATTGTGACGCAGAACAATGGGCTGGGAATAGAACGTTCTGAAGGCGAGTCGGTGCCACGGAGCTCAATAGAACTAATAGGAGCTGGTAGGGTGAAAAATGACCAAACATAAGGCCTGTTTTTTCGTGATTACTTCATAACCAGGGACGTAAGGTAATATTATGAAACTGGCCTCAATGGCGAATGCAATGAACTAGTTTTTCTCAGAAAAAAAGCGTAAAAAAAATTATATTCAAAAGTTTGGTTCTTGGACACAGAGGGGTTAAACACTAAAGTTACCGTCCATCTAGTGAAGAGAGGAGAACCGGACAGAGGGAAGCCAGCATCCGTCAACGAGAGAGGGAGAAGCCCTCCACGGTATTTAACAGGTGGAAGAAACAACCAGGGAGCTCCATCGGTCCACAAGAAATGCAGGCAGCCGGTGATGATGTAGTGGTAGCTAGGATAACTAGGATGCTGCTGGTAGAGTAGCTAGCTTAGGTAGCTGTACCGACTAGCTTGGCTAGCTAGCAGGTCGTTCGTCTGTCCCTCGAGGATGATGACGAATCCGGTGAACCACAAGATGAAACAAGGATAGCGAGTGAAAAGGATCTGGCTACACTCATACTGTCACTGACCATTACGCAAAAAAGCTAATTGAACAATAAACTTCGGCGTCTCAACACTGTAACGAACTCCGTCGTTATTTCCCAACATCACCTCAGCCCACTCTGCGCGTAACTGGACAATATGCTTGGCGCCAAACCGTACGTGGACGCGGGCAGTTCTGTACGGGGACGCGGACAGTTCCAGAACGCAGACATGAGCAGAGCAACACAATACATTTACATTTTAATCACTTAGCAGACGCTCTTATCCAGAGCGACTTACAGTTAGTGAGTGCATACATAACCCAGTCTTTATACTGGCTTACATTAGTAATATTCATTTATTTATTTTTATATGTAAAACAAACATTCAAAGTTTTTTAATAACAAAGTGTCTCAGAGTAGAACATTGGTCGTATAAGTGCTGAGAATAAAGACATTTTACACTTATGGGTATAAATTAAAGCTATGCATGAAGCCTCTAGTCCCACCTAGTTGGCAGATATTTAGGACACCTCATGAGCTGTCCTAACCAGTTAAGAGTTAACAGCAGGTGTCTTGATAATACTACAGAATAATGCAGTGAGTCAGTGGTTCCTGCGCCACATGTAATTGCTTTGGAGTAGTTAAAATAATGTTTCTATATGATCAATCCATAAATAATATAGACCTACATGCAACAGTTTCTCTTCAGCTTTTGACAATGATTTCTGTATAATAATTATGTATAATAAGTGTTGGTGATTCAATAGCCTAGTTAATCATTACATGTCTTTTAACACACTATCTATGTTTTGCTCAGTCTGGCAGTTACCCAGAACTATCATAGGCTCTCTCTCTTGTGGCTGCTGCTGATGACAACTGCATGTATGTTATCATAATAATGATGTCTGCATAACATTTTGTCTTCATTTTGGCAGAATAACTCATGCTTATTTCTGAATATTAACTCAGGTTTTCGCCCAGCGGCAAATGAGTTGGAGCTGTGGCAGGCGTTGGACCTGTGGCCGAAAAGTGTCCAGTTTGAATCCCGGGCCGGGCGCTGGAAAGAACGGACGGAATTGATCTGACCCCTGGAGGGCTGCTGGGTCCACGTCCTCAAAACAATCACCTTTCGTTGGGCCCTTGAGCAAGGCCCTTAACCCCACAACATGCTCTCCATCCAGGGGCGCTGCACTGCAGCTTGAACCTGTGCTGGTCTCAACTGTATGTGTGAGGTCTGCTGTTTGGGGGGGTTATGAACGGAGCAGAAAATACATTTTTGTTGTTTGCTGGAACTAATGGACAAAGTTGTACTGTATTGTAATGTATTGTATTGTAAAGAAGTCAGCCAGAGTTGGGCCATCGTTCGAACAAAGAGATGCCTCCCTGGCCACCAGTGTGTTTGAATATAACGAAGATAAATTCTACCCCCCATACAATACTTTCATACACAGTAATTACTTTTTTATATATATAATAATAATAATTAATTATACACATTACATTTTGGATAGATAGTGCTCAGACATCTATAGTGTTTACAGTAATGACTATTACCGATCATGATCTTTTTTAATCCCACCCCTCTGCTACTCTCAGCCCCGCCCACCTATCTCCTTAGAACACCCTCTTTTGATTTCCACCTGCCATATTTTTTTCAGCTGCGCTGTGATTTCTTACATGCATTTTTAACCTTTCTAGTCGCATAGTATCCACAGACTGTAAGTTAAAGGTCATTATTTTTCATAAGAGTATTATTCTATTGTTGATTGACTGACTATGGCGTTCCAAATCCCCAGCACTGCTATTTCTAAGGATAATTTTTAATGAATATTGGGATTTTTCAACCATTCCTATTTTCCTATAAATTATATTCTTAGCTAAAAATATTCCTATTTAATAGTAGTAGCCATCATTCATAAATGACACCATGCAGGGTTCTATATGGAGCCATTTTGGTTCAGGGAAGAAGAACCTCTAGAGTTCTGATTAAAGAACCCTATAAAAGGTTTCTATATAGAACTTTTAGTGGTTCCATATATTAAGCAGGTGATAGAACCCTTTTTGGTTAAAACAGGAGTGAAGAGTGTGTTGATTTGACGGTAGTATTGTCAAAATTCCGCTTGTAACAACGATCAGAATTAGTAAAAACAATAAGGTTCTGCATGACAACATATTAGACAATAACTAAGAGTAGGATAAATGATTGTGTCATGCAAAACTTCTATAGATGTGTGTGTATGCTGGTAAAGATGTGTGTGTATGCTGGTAAAGATGTGTCTGTGTGTGTGTGTGTGTGTGTGTGTGTGTGTGTGTGTGTGTGTGTGCTAAAAATGGTGGATATAACGTTTTAGAAATAAACTCCTTATAAATTCTCAAACAACATTGTCATCTCACCTCTTAGCTTTGGTGTCATGTCCCCCAGAGAGACTTGTTTTAGAGGCATGGACCCCCTCCTCTCTCTCCCCAGAGAGACTCATTTTAGAGGCAGAGCCCCCCTCCTCTCTCTCCCCAGAGAGACTCATTTTAGAGCACTGACCCCTAAACAGAGATCCAACAGTTTGGTTGTGGTTAACACAGTGACAACTAATTATTGAAGGTCAATTGTTCTATTTTATTCATTATCTCTTAGAAATAAAACATTTACTAACAGACACGTCCAAACAGTCAGGTGATTTAATGCAATCACATCAACACGTAGTTTAGTGAGCAGGTAGCTTAGTGGGTAAGAGCGTTGTGTCAGTAACCGAAAGGTCGCTGGTTCTAATCCCCGAGCCGACTAGGTGAAAAATCTGTCGATGTGCCCTTAAGCAAGGCACTTAACCCTAATTGCTCTGGATAAGAGCGTCTGCTAAATGACTAAAATGTAAATGTCATGACTGATATTGTTAACCTTTTCTCCATGTAGTGGAACTAATAATAATAATAGTAATAATAATAATAATGGGGGATTGATGGAAGTTACAATCTATCTGAAATATTAAAGCTGATCTAAAACTAAAATAAAATAAAATAAAAATGATAATAATGTCTCACTTTCTCTTGTAAT
>NW_028156245.1:225000-245000 GCF_964263955.1 Coregonus lavaretus
AACTATTAGTTTCCTGATTCAGATCTGTGTGGTTCAAACCAACTCTTAGTTTCCTGATACAGATCTGTGTTGTTCAAACCAACTATTAGTTTCCTGATTCAGATCTGTTTAAACCAACTCTTAATTTCCTGATTCAGATATGTTTATACCAAGTCTTAGTTTCCTGATTCAGATCTGTTTAAACCAACTCTTAGTTTCCTGATTCAGATCTGTTTAAACCAACTCTTAGTTTCCTGATTCAGATCTGTTTAAACCAACTCTTAGTTTCCTGATTCAGATCTGTGTGGTTCAAACCAACTCTTAGTTTCCTGATTCAGATCTGTTTAAACCAACTCTTAGTTTCCTGATTCAGATCTGTTTAAACCAACTCTTAGTTTCCTGATTCAGATCTGTTTAAACCAACTCTTAGTTTCCTGATTCAGATCTGTTTAAACCAACTCTTAGTTTCCTGATTCAGATCTGTTAAAACCAAGTCTTAGTTTCCTGATTCAGATCTGTTGAAACCAACTCTTAGTTTCCTGATTCAGATCTGTTTAAACCAACTCTTAGTGTCCTGATTCAGATCTGTTGAAACCAACTCTTAGTGTCCTGATTCAGATCTGTTTAAACCAACTATTCTGACTCATTGTCATGCCCTGTATATCTAAAGGAGTTGGCTAAAGCACACACAGATCTGGGACCAGACTAATGTATCCGTGGGTTGCCAGTTAGACTGTTTGTCTGGTCTCTGGTCTGTGGTCAGCAGTGGTGGCTGGTGGCATGGAGGACAGGCTCACAATAATGTCTGGAATAAAATGAATGGAATGGTATCAAACGCATCAAACACATACGTACAATTCCATTCACTTCATTCCAGCCGTTATTATGAGCCGTTCATCCTCCCATCACCAGCCTCCTCTGGTGGTCAGTGGGCACAGCATGGTTGGGCTCAATTCCATTTCATTTTCAATCAATTCAGAAGGTAAACCTCATTGAGGAAAAAGCCATATGTCAGACTGGCCAATAAAAAGAAAGATTAAGATGGGCAGTCTGAGATACGGCTTTTATTTGCGTCTCTGCCTGGAAAGTCAGCATCCCGGAGTCGCCTCTTCACTGTTGACGTTGAGACTGGTGTTTTGCGGGTACTATTTAATGAAGCTGCCAGTTGAGGACCTGTGAGGCGCCTGTTTCTCAAACTAGACACTCTAATGTATTTGTCCTCTTGCTCAGTTGTGCACTGGGGCCTCCCACTCCTCTTTCTATTCTGGTTAGAGCCAGTTTGTGCTGTTCTGTGAAGGGAGTAGTACACAGCGTTGTACGAGATCTTCAGTTTCTTGGCAATTTCTCACATGGAATAGCCTTCATTTCTCAGAACAAGAATAGACTGACAAGTTATTTGTTTCTGGCCATTTTGAGCCTGTAATCGAACCCACAATTGCTGATGCTCCAGATACTCAACTAGTCTCAAGAAGGCCACTTTTATTGCTTCTTTAATCATCACAACAGTTTTCAGTTGTGCTAACATAATTGCAAAGGGTTTTCTAATAATCAATTAGCCTTTTAAAATGATAAACTTGGATTAGCAATCACAACGTGCCATTGGAACACAGGACTGATGGTTGCTGATAATGGGCCTCTGTACGCCTATGTAGATATTCCATTAAAAATCAGCCGTTTCCAGCTACAATAGACATTTACAACATTAACAATGTCTACACTATATTTCTGATCAATTTGATGTTATCTTAATGGACAAAAAAAAATGCTTTTTTTTTCAAAAACCATTCTGAGTGACCATTCTGAGAAATCATATGAAACTTCTCTGAATAATACTAGACACCTTAATAATGCAGAATATATGACTTATGTGTTAATAAGTACAACTTTAACATCTCTAGAGCCAGTGAAGTATCAACTTTTTTCTCTCACTATTATGTTAATGCTGCAACAATATCATTGAGTTGCACAGCTATTTTAGCTGTACTTTAGCTACAGCTTTTAAATGTTTGTTCTAAAACAGGATTCAACATGAGGCAGACAGCTCTTACTTTTCTCCAGTGTGTCAGCAAGCTCCTTCTGGTTCATTTTCCTCAGGACGTGCAGTGTGATCTTCAGAGCCCCCTCTCTGGCACTGCTCTCCTGCTTCTCATCTTCAGCATCCACCACTTCCTTTTCCTGCTTCTGACTCTCAAAGCCTTGTGGGAGATCTGAACATCTTCAGCTCGTTATTCTTGTCATAATATTCTCTTCAAGCAACTGAAATAAAGTAAATAAATGAATGAATGATGGACAGATCAACTTTACTTGAAGTAAACAAGTGGCTAAACTCCCAGATACTAATGGCCACTTCAATAAACACCTAAATACAGGTATGGTTGCTTACAATATTTCCATAGATAAAAGGAGAATTGTTGTTGCAGTTTAAATGTATTAATTACTCACTAGTTAATTGTCCATTTGTTTGTCACAGATTCCAGGTTGGTAAAATAAAGCATTTTAATCCAGATGAGGTTATACAGGTTCCAAGTGATATGAACGGCAAAAAGGTCAAATCCTAAAGTACAAAATGACAAGTAGCAACAGGCGAATTAAATCCAAAAGAAACTGTATCTCTACTAGGAGTCTTCCATCAGGTCAATCAGCTGTCCCAATGAGTTACTGACACCATCTGTATCTCTACTAGGAGTCTTCCATCAGGTCAATCAGCTGTCCTAATGAGTTACTGACACCATCTGTATCTCTACTAGGAGTCTTCCATCAGGTCAATCAGCTGTCCTAATGAGTTACTGACACCATCTGTATCTCTACTAGGAGTCTTCCATCAGGTCGATCAGCTGTCCTAATGAGTTACTGACACCATCTGTATCTCTACTAGGAGTCTTCCATCAGGTCAATCAGCTGTCCTAATGAGTTACTGACACCATCTGTATCTCTACTAGGAGTCTTCCATCAAGTCAATCAGCTGTCCTAATGAGTTACTGACACCATCTGTATGTCTACTAGGAGTCTTCCATCAGGTCAATCAGCTGTCCCAATGAGTTACTGACACCATCTGTATCTCTACTAGGAGTCTTCCATCAGGTCAATCAGCTGTCCCGATGAGTTACTGACACCATCTTTATCTCTACTAGGAGTCTTCCATCAGGTCAATCAGCTGTCCTAATGAGTTACTGACACCATCTGTATCTCTACTAGGAGTCTTCCATCAGGTCAATCAGCTGTCTTAATGAGTTACTGACACCATCTGTATCTCTACTAGGAGTCTTCCATCATGTCAATCAGCTGTCCTAATGAGTTACTGACACCATCTGTATCTCTACTAGGAGTCTTCCATCAGGTCAATCAGCTGTCCTAATGAGTTACTGACACCATCTGTATCTCTACTAGGAGTCTTCCATCAGGTCAATCAGCTGTCCTAATGAGTAACTGACACCATCTGTATCTCTACTAGGAGTCTTCCATCAGGTCAATCAGCTGTCCTAATGAGTAACTGACACCATCTGTATCTCTACTAGGAGTCTTCCATCAGGTCAATCAGCTGTCCTAATGAGTTACTGACACCATCTGTATCTCTACCAGGAGTCTTCCATCAGGTCAATCAGCTGTCCTAATGAGTTACTGACACCATCTGTATCTATACTAGGAGTCTTCCATCAGGTCAATCAGCTGTCCCAATGAGTTACTGACACCATCTGTATCTCTACTAGGAGTCTTCCATCAGGTCAATCAGCTGTCCTAATGAGTTACTGACACCACCTGTATCTCTACTAGGAGTCTTCCATCAGGTCGATCAGCTGTCCTAATGAGTTACTGACACCATCTGTATCTCTACTAGGAGTCTTCCATCAGGTCGATCAGCTGTCCTAATGAGTTACTGACACCATCTGTATCTCTACTAGGAGTCTTCCATTAGGTCAATCAGCTGTACTAATGAGTTACTGACACCATCTGTATCTCTACTAGGAGTCTTCCATCAGGTCAATCAGCTGTCCTAATGAGTTACTGACACCATCTGTATCTCTACTAGGAGTCTTCCATCAGGTCAATCAGCTGTCCCAATGAGTTACTGACACCATCTGTATCTCTACTAGGAGTCTTCCATCAGGTCAATCAGCTGTCCTAATGATTTACTGACACCATCTGTATGTCTACTAGGAGTCTTCCATCAGGTCAATCAGCTGTCCCAATGAGTTACTGACACCATCTGTATCTATACTAGGAGTCTTCCATCAGGTCAATCAGCTGTCCTGATGAGTTACTGACACCATCTTTATCTCTACTAGGAGTCTTCCATCAGGTCAATCAGCTGTCCTAATTAGTTACTGACACCATCTGTATCTCTACTAGGAGTCTTCCATCAGGTCAATCAGCTGTCTTAATGAGTTACTGACACCATCTGTATCTCTACTAGGAGTCTTCCATCATGTCAATCAGCTGTCCTAATGAGTTACTGACACCATCTGTATCTCTACTAGGAGTCTTGCATCATTTCAATCAGCTGTCCTAATGAGTTACTGACTCCATCTGTATCTCTACTAGGAGTCTTCCATCAGGTCAATCAGCTGTCCTAATGAGTTACTGACACCATCTGTATCTCTACTAGGAGTCTTCCATGAGGTCAATCAGCTGTCCTAATGAGTTACTGACACCATCTGTATCTCTACCAGGAGTCTTCCATCAGGTTAATCAGCTGTCCTAATGAGTTACTGACACCATCTGTACCTCTACTAGGAGTCTTCCATCAGGTCAATCAGCTGTCCTAATGAGTTACTGACACCATCTGTATCTATACTAGGAGTCTTCCATCAGGTCAATCAGCTGTCCTAATGTGTTACTGACACCATCTGTATCTCTACTAGGAGTCTTCCATCAGGTCAATCAGCTGTCCTAATGAGTTACTGACACCATCTGTATCTCTACTAGGAGTCTTCCATCAGGTCAATCAGCTGTCCTAATGAGTTACTGACACCATCTGTATCTCTACTAAGTGTCTTCCATCAGGTCAATCAGCTGTCCTAATGAGTTACTGACACCATCTGTATCTCTGCTAGGAGTCTTCCATCAGGTCAATCAGCTGTCCTAATGAGTTACTGACACCATCTGTATCTCTACTAGGAGTCTTCCATCATGTCAATCAGCTGTCCTAATGAGTTACTGACACCATCTGTATCTCTACTAGGAGTCTTCCATCAGGTCAATCAGCTGTCCTAATGAGTTACTGACACCATCTGTATCTCTACTAGGAGTCTTCCATCAGGTCAATCAGCTGTCTCAATGAGTTACTGACACCATCTGTATCTCTACTAGGAGTCTTCCATCAGGTCAATCAGCTGTCCTAATGAGTTACTGACACCATCTGTATCTCTACTAGGAGTCTTCCATCAGGACAATCAGCTGTCCTAATGAGTTATTGACACCATCTGTATTTCTACTAGGAGTCTTACATCAGATCAATCAGCTGTCCTAATGAGTTACTGACACCATCTGTATCTCTACTAGGAGTCTTCCATCAGGTCAATCAGCTGTCCTAATGAGTTACTGACACCATCTGTATCTCTACTAGGAGTCTTCCATCAGGTCAATCAGCTGTCCTAATGAGTTACTGACACCATCTGTATCTCTACTAGGAGTCTTCCATCAGGTCAATCAGCTGTCCTAATGAGTCACTGACACCATCTTTACCATTAGATGTACAATTGAGCGACTAAGAACTATTTGGTAAAAACGTCTAAATGAATAACAGATTTCTTGAATTATCTTACTTCTTCTTCTTTTTCTTCGATGAGGTTTAACTGCGGTTGGCATCCAATATGTTGCATTACCGCCACCTACTAGACTGGAGTACAACTACCTTATATTTTGCTTGAAAAATAAAATAAAAATACAATAAAGAAATACAATAGCATCTAACACTACACTCACAAATTCAAAAAAATAATAATAAAAAAAATTAATACAATAGAATTAACACCACGCTACTCCACTATTTAAATCTATTTACTCCTACCTCATGGCCTCAACCTGAAAGGATGGGACATCACCACTTAACACACCCTGTAACTCTTCTGATGTCAAGTCTCCTACACCCAAATACCTCTCTGCAGCTGCCACCACAACCTCTATTTTCTTAGACTTACGTTCCATCCCTGCAGTACAATTAATAACCATTGCTATAAATGCTAAAAATCCAATCTTACTATAACAGATATCACTTGTTGGCCTATCCCTCTGTACTGGTACAGATCTCCTACTCTCACCACTCCTCCCCCTTTACCCATCTTCCTCTACTTTCTTCACTGCCTCAGCATATGACAACTTCTTCACTACTCTTACCCTGGAAACCTCAACCTGCCTCTCTCGCACGGGACATTTCTGATCCCCAGCCCCATGGCCACCCCTACAATTAACACATACCACTACTTTCCCCAATGCTACACATTCCTTTGTCTCATGCCCTTCTGGACACTTCTCACACCTTGGAGCCTCCCTTTACACACTGCTGCCACATGCCCATAAGTTTGACACCTGTAACATCTTAATGTATTCAGCATATAAGCTCGTACAGGATAACTTATATATCCTAACATCACTTTGTCGGCCAAAAACTCAACTTGAAAACTCAAAAGAACAGACAATGACTCTTCTGTTTCCCCACTCTCGCCACCCTCAAATCTTCTCCTTCAGTTGGTCAACTTTTACATTTCCTGCCACCCCAGTAATTACTCCTTTCAATGGCGCCCTTTTCTTGAGAGTGAAACAATTCACATTTCTTGCCCCCATTTGTTTAACGCAGAGCGCCTTCTCCCTCTGACCAACAGAAACACAAACAATTAAAACTAGACCACTTCTGGTTACCCTCACCGTTTCCACTATACCCAACTGTTTTTTCACCCACCCTGAAACCACAAACGGATCAGCCAAAAGGCAAGGGTCCACTTTTCCCAAAAACTTCACTCCTACTGTCACAGACTCATCTTTATCCTGACCCTCGGTGCTAGCCTCGGGCTTCGAGTACTTCACCACACCTACCACCTCCGATACTTCACCCTCATTCACTTCCATTTCTCCTCCTGTCTTCAGCTCACTCTGCTTACATTTTCTACCATTCTTCTTTAACAAACCTTCTCCCTTTTTCCCGCCATTTTTAATCGACTCAAGCTCACAATCTTCCTCCCTCTCTCTCTTAGACCTCCTCTGCCTCTCTTTTTCCCTCCATTCCTCCTCCGTATTCCAAGTATACGTCTCCTTGTGATAATACTGCACTTCTCCTGACATACATCTTGTTCTTGCTTTCTCAAGGGACGCCATTTACGAGGCTCTCCATCCGAATCTTTGTCTAAAGTTACTTCCACCGTACTCCTGGTTTGCACCAGGGGACTCTATCGTCACCTTAGCTAGAAATCTTCCCGTCTTAATCAACTGTGCTGTGGCTTGCAACCTTCTCGAAGGTGGAAACTCAGCGCATGTGTCAATTGAATATCCAACGACGTAGGCCTAGGTCTCCAAACACTCGATGTCCAATCAAATCACACAATCTACAGACACTGTGTCAACCAATCAAAATTTCGCAGATCATTACAAGCGTCAGGAAGCACAAAATGTGGCGCATAACTTTATTGACTTGGCACATTTTCTGTCCAGAGATACTGAGAAATAACAACCAAGAAAGATAAATCCTAGAAATATATGTTTATTTTACATATTACAATAATTGTATAGCCTAGGTTTCAGTTACAAACAGACACATTCACTACATTTGTCCCATTATTCACTTAATTACTTATTCTTTTCAGTAAACTCTTATTCTATAGCATTTATTGTTTTAACATTCACACTGCTAGTTTTACACATTATATTTATATATATATACACACTACCGTCATTTATATAAATATAATATATAATGATCAATATATAACCATATAATAGATATATAGCATTTACTATATAGACACACACACACACACACACACACGCACACACACACACACACACACACACACACACACACACACACACACACACACACACACACATACATACATACAGTATTGAGAGATAGGGAGAGACAGACAGTTGTGAGGAAAATATGTCTGAGAATCAATATGTAGGTTGTAGTTTAGAATGAGTTAAAGGCAGAGGAGGGTACAATAGGACAAGTGTTTTGTCCCTGACCAGTCCTCCAACTGCCAGACCACTGGATCCTGTGTCTCCATCTAAAACCTCATTTCTGTGCCGGCCGTGCTTGGCCACACTAAGAACCAAGACCCAGAAGAAGGGTAAGAAGAGGACATTGGCTGTTACACCAGCTAAGGAGAAGAAGGTGAGATTGGCTGTTACACCAGCTAAGGTGAAGAAGGTGAGATTGGCTGTTACACCAGCTAAGGTGAAGAAAGTGAGATTGTCTGTTACACCAGCTAAGGAGAAGAAGGTGAGATTGGCTGTTACACCAGCTAAGGAGGAGAAGGTGAGATTGGCTGTTACACCAGCTAGTGTGTGTGTGTGTGTGTGTGTGTGTGTGTGTGTGTGTGTGTGTGCGTGTTCAGTGTGTGTGTGTGTGTGTGTCCAGTGTATGTGTCTGTGTGTGTGTCCGGTGTGTGTGTGTGTGCGTGTGTTTGTCCTGCGTGTGTGTGTGTCCAGTGTGTGTGTGTGTGTGTGTGCAGTGTGAGTGTGTCCAGTGTGTGTGTGTCCAGTGTGTGTGTTTGTCCAGTGTGTGTGTGTTTGTGTGTGTTTCTGTGTGTGTGTCTAGTGTGTGTGTGTCCAGTGTGTGTGTGTGTGTCCAGTGTGAGTGTGTCCAGTGTGTGTGTTTGTCCAGTGTGTGTGTGTGTGTGTGTGTGTGTGTGTGTGTGTGTGACACTCCATCCTCCATGTCACCTTTCTGTTCTCCTCAGACAGAGAGAGGAATCTGTTTACTGTGTTTAGGTCCAGTGTGAGATCACAGACATCTGATGGATGAAACCAGACACAATATTAGAAATCATCATCATTCACATTAGAATGTTAACTCACTTTTCACTAATTCATTTAATGTAGATGTTTCTAGGTATCAAAAGGAGAAGTGAAGGTAACTTGAGATTTGTTCAATGATCATATGTTATACTGTATGGTAATATAAAACACACTTATTGCCATTAATTACACACACTCACATCCTGAACACACACACACTGGAAACACATCCTGAACACACACTGGACACACACATCTTCATGCATGAACACACACACGAACACGCCACACACACACACACACAGACACACACATTGTCAAAGCAACTCTTTGTAAACTTTGGTGTCCCTGATTTGTGCTTCTGTAGAACTACAGCTGATATTTAATATAACCAAGTAAGTAATGATGGTGGTCTTTGACTTTGACTTCACTTGAATTAAGACTTATTCTTAGTCATATTCTTCACAGCAGTCAACACTCACATTTTCTAAGTCCAGGTTTCATTCTGTTCTCTCCACCATGTTCCACACTGTAGCGGTAAGCAGAAGAACAGACAGTCATTGAGGGAAACACCTGAACTCACACACACACACACACACACACTGGACACACACACTGGACACACACACACACACACAGTCAGCATATAACTTTGTCCAAGCGGTGGTAAGAATGCTTGTCTGTGTGTGTCCCCAGTGTGTGTATGTGTGTCCAGTACGTGTGTGTGTGTGTCGAGTGTGTGTGTGTGTGTGTGTCTAGTCTGTGTGTGACTTGTGTGTGTGTGTGTTTGTCGAGTGTCCAGTGTGTGTGTGTGTGTCTGTGTGTGTGTCCAGTGTGTGTGTGTGTGTCCAGTGTGTGTGTGTGTGTCCAGTGTGTGTGTGTGTGTCCAGAATGTGTGAGTGTGTCCAGTGTGTGTGTGTGTGTCTGTGTGTGTGTGTGTGTCTGTGTGTCCAGTGCCTGTGTGTGTGTCCTGTGTGTGTGTGTGTCCTGTGTGTCCACTGTGTGTGTCCAGTTTGTGTGTGTGTGTCCAGTTTGTGTGTGTGTCCAGTGTGTGTGTGTATGTCCAGTGTGTGTGTGTGTGTGTGTCTTGTGTGTGTGTGTGTGTGTGTGTGTCTTGTGTGTGTGTGTGTGTGTTTCTGTGTGTGTGTGTGTGTCCAGTGTGTGTGTGACCTGTGTGTGTGTGTGTCCTGTGTGTGTCCAGTGTGTGTCCAGTGTGTGTGTGTGTGTGTGTGTGTGTGTGTGTGTCTCTGGTGTGTTTGTATGTGTGTGTGTGTGTGTGTGTGTGTGTGTAGTGTGTGTGTGCAGTGTGTGTGTCCAGTGTGTGTGTCTAGTGTGTGAGTGTGTCCTGTGTGTGTGTCCAGTGTGTTTGTGTGTGTGTCCAGTGTGTGTGTGTGTCCAGTGTGTGTGTGTGTCCAGTGTGTGTGTGTGTGTCCAGTGTGTGTGTGTGTGTGTTTGTGTTTCCACAAACTGAACACACACTCACCCTGGACACACACGCACTTGACACACACACTAGACACACACACACACACACACACACCGGACAAACACACATATACACACACACTGGACACACACACACATACACACTGGACACACACACACACACACATACTGGACACACACACACACTGGACACACACACACACACACACACACACACTGGACACACACACACACAGGACACAAACACGACACACACACTGGACACACACACTGCACACACACACACACACACACTGGACACACACACTGGACACACACACACATACACACAGGATACACACACACACACACCGGACACACACACATACACACACTGGACACACACACACACAGGACACACACTGGACACACACACACACACACACACACTGGACACACACACACACACACACACACACACACACACACACACACACACACACACACACACACACACACACACAAACCACTGGATCCACAGCAACTCAAAAGCTTTTTCTGGGAGTGTGAGTGAGGAAGGATCTTTGGGTTCTCTGCCTCTCCTAGCAGCCTGTCATTCATCACTCAAGCTGTTTGCTAACTCTGCTTCATGCGTTGCCAAAATAAGTAGCTCTGTTTGTGCTCAGACAATCCTACATTTCACACATACACACACGCACACCATTCACCTGCACTGCACAGGCCCCAGAAGCACTGAGAATACTGGGCCTCAATTGGCTCTCAGTCACTGCAGCAAATAGCTATCGCCATAATGAAAGGTTTTTAATACGAGTAGCTGTTTTCCCCTGATGTGTCTTTGTCAAACTGTGGAAGTTTATTTAGTGGTGAAAGTCATTCTCAATCATTTTAACGTTCAACTGTCTCGGTAATTAGCAGGTTCAATGCAGCGAAGGGGTATTTTGGAATGACACCCTCCATTATATGGTGTGCAAGGACTGAACACTCGTTGGTGCAACACAGAATGTACCGAGATAGAAGGAGAGATTGTGGGTGTCTTTATGCCAACAAAGTGTGATTCCAGAGTTTCTACAGTGTTAAGTAGCCTTAGACATATGTTATTTTAAGGACCTATCTTGTGCCTCCTCGCCACAGCGCTACCGCGTCCTCAAGCAACTCAGCGAGAAGAAGCTGAAGGGTTTTTAAAGTGGACAACTTAAACGAAAACCATTCTCTTTTTGTGTTCCAGAAGTGTTCCAGAAGACAGACCTTCATTGCCAGGACAAATAGTGATGTTGTTTCCAAACCAAACTTCAAGGTCTTTAAGTGAGTGTGTGTGTGTGTGTGGGGGGGGGGGGTGGGGTCGGTCACATATTAACAGAGCTCTCTGCCTAGGCTTCCTCACGGCACCATGACAACCAATACTTACAAAGTAATCCTTATTTTGAATATTTTTGAAATAGACCAAATTTCTTTTGGGCTGAGAATATAAGACTTATAACTCTGAGAGAGCATCCAAGGGCTAGAATGATGTATATAGAATGTATGACAAACAATAATTTTTAAATATAATTCTAAAATCTTCAGAATTCTGAGAAATACATAATACAGAATTCAAGCCAACATTCCAATCTCATTATGACTCAACAATTAAGCTAGGCTACAACCATAGAATTTGGAATTAGAACTTGGCTACAACAAGTTCCAAACCAAAGAAAACAACCAGCATATCCATTCACCACACCATAACTACTCAAGTGTATATCTTTTTAAATCTTCATAAGTGGACAGACATCGCGGAGGAGAGGTGAGTTAGAACATAATAATGTGTAAAAGTGTTTGACTTCTAAGGAAATCAGTGAAGGTAGGCCTACTTATTACCATTTAATAAATTATACCAGTTAGCCTGAAGGTAACTGAAGTTGGAAAACTGGCATGGCCAGACAGTTTTAAGAAAATGACATGGAAAAGATTCACACAAAATAAAAAAAATAAGGAATACATGTTTCTCCATACATATTGATGCAGAGAGAAGTCATTGAGATGGAGAAAGAGATGACTGAAAGTGAGGAGATGGAGAAAGGCAACAAGATGAGGGGGGAACGAGAGCAAGAAAGAGAAAGGCTAATTGAAGAGTTGCTGAGACAGATAAGGGAGACTGAGGCTTCTATTGAGGTAAACTGCTACCAATGGAAGCTGGAGAGAGAGTTGTTTGAGAAACAGAGAGAAAGTGCAGTGTCAGACAGAAAAAAGATGGAGCTCAAGATGGCAAAGCTGAAGGTGCAGAACATACTGCACTTGGCCAAGATAGGGAAGTTGACCGTGGAGAACACGAGGCTGTCAGCTGAGAATGAAAGGGTGAGAGAGGTGTCGGACAAACAGAGAGAAAGCGCAGCGACCGACAAACAAACAATGGTGGACAAGATATCAAAGGTGAAGATGTCCTTGGCCAAGTTATGGAAGGTGACAGTGGAGAACAAGAAGAGACTGTTAGCTGAGAATGAAAGGGTGGGGAAGGAGAGGGTGAGAGAGAGGAATGGATGGAACCTCATAAGAAATGGTTTGGAGACAGCTTTGGCCAAAGCAGACCAGGAGAGGAATCAGACCCTAGTAGCCTGGAAGGAGGACAGGGGGAGATGGGCAAAGGCCAAGGCTGGCCTACGAAGCCTCTTGGATCAACGGGGGGAAAGATGGATGAAGGAGAAGGAGGAGATTAAGAGGAGGAGCACGCAGGCAGCAGAGGAGTGGATAATTGAGCTGAGAGAGAAGGAGAGAGTGATAGAGGCTCTGGAAAGAGAAAAGATGAGGATTCTGTGCCTGAATGGACAAGAGAAGAAGGGATGGGAGATGGAAAAGAGAGAGATGGAGAAGGAGAACTGGAAGATTACAGAGGAGCGGGAGAGAAAGAGTAGTGAAATTGAGAAAATGCAAAGGGACAAAGAGAGATGGGCAATAGAGAAGAGGGATGTGGTGGAGAGGATGAAGGAGGCGTACATAAAGCTGTACCAGATGCAGACTGTCCTGAGGTTCAGAGAGCAAGAGCAGGCACAGGTACAGTACTCCATTTAACCAGTCACAGTTCAGGGAGGTCATAAGTCACCTCCTAATGGTTATACTATCAGATTCAACAGATTAAGTTGACTGCATGCTAGAGAAGGAGTAATAATAATATTTCAGATCACTGACCAACATGTATGGACTTTCTCTTTCAGATGGAAACTAAACGCGCCCAGAGAGTCAGGGCAAAGCAGGAGAAAAAGGAGAGGAAAGAAAGAGACTTGTTGGAGAAGAACAAAGTAAAAGAACTGCTCAGAGCTAGAAAAGCAGAGAGTAAGGAAGAAGTGAGGAAGAATAAGGAGAGGGTGAAAGCCCACCTGGACGAGGTGGCAAGGAACTATAACGAAAATAAACAGAGGGAGAAAGAAAGAGAAAAGCTGTTGAAAAAGGCATATGGCAAAGAAAATCACATGGTGTACATCCCAGACCTCATACTGAAGAAGATGTAAGAACACAACGCATATGGAAGAGTAAATATTATCAGCTAGCATTGGTCAAAAGTTCATTTCTATCTTCTTTCATTTAGTGGAATACTTCATCAATAAAATAATATGAGCATTTATTTGTCAGCATTCATTCCCATATGGAAGAAAGAACACACAAAATATGAGAAAAGTATAAGATGTGGATTAAAGGTTGATGTGGTTACTGGATAATGCAATGTGAAGGGCTAGATTCTATCAAATCGGAGGTGGAACTGCGTTAGAGATGGCAAGTCCACAAGCAGCTCCTTGCATTAGCTTATCGCGTACACTGCCATTGGATGCAACGAGAGAGAGAGAGTGGCATTCGTTATCCACCTGGGAGGGCCCCTGTCGGCCGGCCTCGTGCCGGTGTTCGGACGGACGGTTCCTCCCGCCCCATGTGGATTCGCCTCTATCGGTGGAGCCCCTTTCGGAGACGGTTTACCCCGCTTCCCCGATAAGCTCCAGCCGAGCCCCGTTCGAGCGAAACCAAGACGACCCGTCTGACCCAGTGGCCCTACGTTGGTGTTCCAGTGCGGGGAGTGGCTCACCCAGGCAGAGATGCCAGGAGTGATGTCCACCCTGCTACGTACTGGCGCCAGAGACACGTGCTTCTCACACCCTGTTGTTGGCTCGGTTGTGCGGTTCCTACTAAACCCTCCAGCTAGAAAGAGACCTCTTGAGCGGCGCCCTGGCACTCGCGGCCCCGGCCGCGGGCAGTTCGGGGCCTCCCGCTGGGTGTGCGGTGGATTGCAACCGGGCCTCCTCCCCTGACGGGGTTGGACCGTGCCCGGGCTGTCTTCCGCTTAGCGCACCCAGATACAACTCTACGTTGTGGGGGGCTACCTGGTTGATCCTGCCAGTAGCATATGCTTGTCTCAAAGATTAAGCCATGCAAGTCTAAGTACACACGGCCGGTACAGTGAAACTGCGAATGGCTCATTAAATCAGTTATGGTTCCTTTGATCGCTCCAACGTTACTTGGATAACTGTGGCAATTCTAGAGCTAATACATGCCAACGAGCGCTGACCTTCGGGGATGCGTGCATTTATCAGACCCAAAACCCATGCGGGGTGCTCTCGGGTGCCCCGGCCGCTTTGGTGACTCTAGATAACCTCGAGCCGATCGCGTGCCCTTTGTGGCGGTGACGTCTCATTCGAATGTCTGCCCTATCAACTTTCGATGGTACTTTCTGTGCCTACCATGGTGACCACGGGTAACGGGGAATCAGGGTTCGATTCCGGAGAGGGAGCCTGAGAAGCGGCCCCGGCCGCGGGCAGTTCAGGGCCTCCCGCTGGGTGTGCGGTGGATTGCAACCGGGCCTCCTCCCCTCACGGGGTTGGACCGTGCCCGGGCTGTCTTCCGCTTAGCGCACCCAGATACAACTCTACGTTGTGGGGGGCTACCTGGTTGATCCTGCCAGTAGCATATGCTTGTCTCACGGAATAAACCCAGGAAACTGGGTCGAACCCGGGTCCAGCGACTATCAAGACAACACCTTATCCATAACACCAAGAGATCAGAAGGTGGAAATTGGTAGGTGTTGGGTTCAGCTTGCTACAGTATAGACTTATATATGGCAATGTGTGATCTGGGAGCGGCAGCACTACCACTAGTGCTCCTGACACAGCCTAACACAATCTTTACCTTCTGAACCTTAAAAACTGACCTAAAGTCAGATACATTGAGACAAACCACCATGTGAGCAGCAAGTGTAGGGTTAATGGAGTGAAGTGGGGGATGGGTAGGACCACCAGTATCAACTATATGTCTATGAATGCATTACTATTAATGCAGTACTAAAACGGATGGATGCTCTTCATCAACACCATCTCACCTGTGAAACTAGATGTCAGCAATCAATCAACAAGACTAATGAAATGGAGCAAATGAAGACATTAGAACTGCTAAAGGTCAGATATTATATTCTGACACCAATTTCCTACTGGTAGATGTTGTACATGATCTGTCAATCCTGAGAGCAACACTCTCTCTCCTCCTCTTCCCCCATCTCTCTTTGCTGGGGTGAAGTTTCCCCTAGATACAGATCTAGGATCAGCTTCCCCTCCCCCAAACCTAACAAGGATCATTAGTGGGGGGAATTTAAACCTGATCCAAAGCCAGTGTCTATTTGGGAAACGTGTCCCCTCCCCAACAACTCTACATGTGGATGCGGCTTCCTCCATCTCACCATGTTCACAAAGAAAACGGCAGTGTATTTCAGCTGTAAGTATGTTGAAGTTACTAGCTATATTATTTGAATTGAATCGACCTAGCTTCATTATTATTCAACAATAACTGGGCCAATGTAGCCGTAGCAGCAGTGGTGGTTCTAGAACATTCCCAGTGGGAGGGGCCAGGCTGGGGCCAGTTGTACTGTTAGAGGGGCCAGTTACATCACACATTATTGTTGTCATGTCGTTTTCTTCACTGCATTGCAGACATTAATAGACAAATGACCATGTTTATAATCATTCAACTATTTATTATTTGCATTTACATTTTGACATTTGCATTACATATTCAGTATCAGTTACATCAACTGTATTCTACGGTTTTTGTGGTTTCTTACAAAAAGATCCGCAAATTCATCTGGATTCAAGGCCTTTGCTCTCCTTGACTCAATACTTAATACACCTAAATTGCTTAATCTCTCATCTGACATTGTGGACCTAAGATACGTTTTCACCAGCTTTAGAGCAGAAAAACTCTGTTCACAAGAAGCGGTACTAACAGGGATTGAAACAGCTATTTTGCACAGTTTAAAGAGCTGAAAGAAAACTTATTTTAATGCTGAATGAATAATGCTATCTCTACTACACTGGAGGGTCTCTGCATGCCACTCTGGATGTTCCTTTGTCAAATTCTTCTGAACTGATGTAGTTCATGCCCCAAGTCCTCAATATTTGATTCATACATTCTAGCAAATGGAAACAGGGACTTCTCTTTGAGAAATGCATCACTTTTGGGGTTTAGAGTTTGGACGCCATTCATTATGTCACAGTTTCTGCTAGAGAACCGTCTGTTGAGCTCATTGAGCATCTGATCTAAGACAGGGTAGAAAAAGGTTGTAGGAAAACTCTCTTGATCTATTTCTGAATCTGACCTCTGACCTACTGTACTTAGTAGACAGTCTCCATTAAATTGAGAGCTTAGCTTTTTTGGTGGTTTTGCAGGGGGCTGTATTGCAGTATCACATTGCTCAGCTGTGTTCAACACTTCATTCCATAGGTCATCAGAAAATGACTCATCCCTGTAGTCATTCAAAGTTTGAACTAAGGCTTCAACTAAATCAACAGCCTTTGACAGGTCAAGTGATGAAGACTGTAGCATCTCTGATAGAAATGTTGCTTCTCCAAAAACGTTATGCAGTGGAACAAGGAACACAATGAATTGTAAATCTATCTGTGCAAGCAGACCTCGTGCCTCAACAGATCTGTCACCGTTGTGTTCTTGGACTATGTCTTGCAGGACTCGCTTAATGGCAGGCAATCTATCCATAATAGTATGTAGAGCCATATATCGACATGCCCAGCGAGTGTCACTTAGTCTCTGAAGCTCTCTAGGTGCACCTGGGTACATCTCTCTTTGTACGCTAAGCCATTTTTGATGCACATGTATGACCCAGATGTGAAGACATACAGTCTTTCTAGTAAGGAGAAGAACTGTCCTACCTCAGGGACAGCTTTGACTGTCTCCACTAAAACTAAGTTTAGACAGTGTGCACTGCAGTGGAGGTAAAAGGCTTTGCTTGTTCTTTAATACGTTGCCTGGACGCCTGAATGCTGCCACTCATAACTGAAGCACCGTCATATGCTTGCCCTACTAGGTTGTTTTTGTATTCAAGACCATGACTTTCTAATATGTGTATGATTTAGTCAGTAAGCCGTGCTGCATCTAGTGGATCAGCCGATTCAAAGTGGAGACAGCTCTCATGGACAGCTCCACTGAAATAGTACCTGAGTACTGGAGATATCTGATCCTTTTGTTTTAACATCTTTTGTTTTCCGTCTGCCATTATGCTGAAGACCTCACTGTCTTTCACTTCTTCTATCATCTCTGTTGGAACCATGTCTGCCAAACAACTCAGAACCTCATTCTGAATCCCTTTGCTTGTGTATTTTGCATTATGAATGGAAGTCAACCTTTTTTCCACAGTTGTGTCATGCTTAGCTATTGTTTCTAGGGTTGCCATGAAGTTCCCTTTATTATCAGACTCTGCAGACTCATTGTGTCCTATTTGTGCAATGTTTTGTGTGGCTGTAAGTAGTAGTACTTCTCCTATTGTTTTAATATAGTCCCCATTTTCTTGAATCTGTTTGTTATGTACTTTAAAGTATTTTTCCTGAAGTACTTTACACCACTGGTTAACGCTCTTTCTTAGCTAGCTGGACTATGCACTTGCCTCTGCTAGCAATACACTGTGCTAACATTAGCCTAGACTGGACCACAGAAAATAACAGTTTTAAACAGTTGTAAAAACCCACTTCTTCCAGACAGAATAGTTCCTGTAGATTCAGACTTACTCATCGCCAATCTTTTGTTATGTCTCGTTGGTTTCATAACCACGTCTGTATAACAATTCAATAATGATGAGACAGGAGACAGGAATCAGTTCAACCATTTATCTGGAATGTGATCATCTCAACACATACAAACCCCCATGATGCTCTGCAGCACAACCCCAATATACAACAAATACATAAATACGTAAATGGACACTAAACAAAACTCATAGAGGAATTTAAATGTTCAGTTGTAGAAAGTAGGGCCATGGGATAGGGTCAGAAAGGTCAGTATGTTTGATAACTGGTTCCAGAGGTGACATAACAAGCATAAGGTCCATTATAACACAGTGAAGTAGAGGTGGGAGCTAAAAGCAGACATGGACAGTGAGACGGTGTGAGGAGGTCAGGGGTGAAACACTAGATCAGGACAGGTAGAAATTGCAGGGCTGGAAATAGACACAGAGACACATTCTGATCATGGCTCAGACCTGACCTGAGACACCCAAACAGAAGATGCCATAGCAAAGTTCTGTCCAGTAGGCTATATGGGATTTCCTTTCATCAAAATCCAACACATGGAAATGTGTCCAGTGTGTGTGTGTGTGTGTCCAGTGTGTGTGAGTGTGTGTGTCCAGTGTGTGTGTCCTGTGGGTGTGTGTGTGGGTCCAGTGTGAGTGTGTGTGTGTGTGTGTCCAGTGTGTGTGTGTGTTTGTGTGTGTCCAGTGTGTGTGAGTGTGTGTGTGCAGTGTGTGTGTGTCCAGTGTGTGTGTGTGTGTGTCCAGTGTGTGTGAGTGTGTGTGTAAGTGTGTATGTGTGTGTCCAGTGTCTGTGTGTGTGTCCAGTGTGTGTGAGTGTGTGTGTCCAGTGTGTGTGAGTGTGTGTGTCCAGTGTGTGTGTGTGTCCTGTGTGTGTGTGTGTCCAGTGTGTGTGTGTGTCCAGTGTGTGTGTCCTGTGTGTGTGTGTGTGTCAGGTGTGTGTGTGTTCAGTGTGTATGTGTGTGTGTCGTGTGTGTGTGTGTCCAGTGTGAGTGTGTGTGTGTGTCCAGTGTGTGTGTGTCCAGCGTATGTGTGTGTGTCCAGTGTGTGTGTCCAGTGTGTGTGTGTGTTTGTGTGTGTGAGCGTGTGTGTCCAGTGTGTGTGTGTGTCCAGTGTGTGTGTGTGTCCTGTGTGTGTATGTGTCAGGTGTGTGTGTGTTTCCAGTGTGTGTGTGTCCTGTGTGTGTGTGTGTCCTGTGTGTGGGTGTGGGTGTCAGGTGTGTGTGTGTGTGTCCAGTGTGTTTGAGTGTGTGTGTCCAGTGTGTGTGTGTGTGTGTGTGTATGTGTGTGTGTGTCCTGTGTGTGTGTCCTGTTTGTGTGTGTGTGTCAGGTGTGTGTGTGTGTTTGTGTCCAGTGTGTGTGTGTCCTATGTGTGTGTCCTGTGTGTGTGTGTGTGTGTGTCAGGTGTGTATGTGTGTCCAGTGTGTGTGTCCAGTGTGTGTGTGTGTCCTGTGTGTGTGTGTGTATGTATGTGTCCTGTGTGTGTGTTTCCAGTGTGTATGAGTGTGTGTCCTGTGTGTGTGTGTGTGTGTGTGTGTCCAGTGTGTGTGTGTGTGTGTGTCCAGTGTGTGTGTCCAGTGTGTGTG
>NW_028156245.1:250000-282500 GCF_964263955.1 Coregonus lavaretus
GACTCCAGTGAGAGGCCCAGAAGGAATCGGAGGAACAGGTCCAGGTTTCCTGTCTCACTTTGTAAGGCTTTATCCACAGCACTCTTGTAGAAGGTAACTTTACGCGTGTGTCTGATCCTCACAGAAAAGTTACTGGACGTTGATTGAGGTTTGGCCATTAGATTCTCATTGTTGTTGATGAATGAGAGGAACACATATACAGCAGCCAGAAACTCCTGAATGCTCAGATGCACGAAGCAGTACACCTTGTCCTGGTACAGCACACATTCCTCTTTAAAGAGCTGTGTGCACAATCCTGAGTACACTGAGGCTTCATTGACATCAATGCCAGCCTCTTTCAGGTCTTCTTCATAGAAAATTAGATTGCCCTCAACAAGCTGTTGAAAAGCAAGTTTTCCCAGTGACAGAATGCTCTCTTTATTCCAGTGTGGAAATGTCTCTTCTTTCCCAAGATACTTTTCATTCTTCTGTTTGGTATGAAACACCACAAGGTGTGAGTACATCTCAGTCAGAGTCTTGGGCATCTCTTCTCTCTTGTCTGTACTCAACATGTGTTCAAGGACTGTTGCAGAAATCCAACAAAAGACTGGAATATGGCACATGATGTGGAGGCTCCTTGATGTCTTTATATGTGAGATGATTCTGCTGGCCAGGTCCTCATCACTGAATCTCTTCCTGAAGTACTCCTCCTTCTGTGGGTCATTGAACCCTCGTACCTCTGTCACCTGGTCAACACACCCTGAAGGGATCTTATTGGCTGCTGCAGGTCGGGTAGTTATCCAGAGGAGAGCAGAGGGAAGCAGATTTCCCTTGATGAGATTTGTCAGCAGAACATCCACTGAGGTTGACTCTGTGACGTCACAACAGATCTTGTTCTTCTGGAAGTCTAGGGGCAGTCGGCACTCATCCAGACCATCAAAGATGAACAGAACTTTGTACTTGTCATAGTTGGAGATTCTTGATTCTTTGGTTTCCATTGAGAAGTGATTGAGAAGTTCAATGAAAGTGTGATTGTCCCCTTTCATCAAATTCAGCTCCCGAAAAGGGAATGAAAATACAAATTGGACATCCTGATTTGCTATTCCTTCAGCCCAGTCTAGAATGAACTTCTGCACAGAGACTGTTTTTCCAATGCCAGCGACTCCCTTTGTCAGCACAGTTCTGATAAGTTTGTCTTGTCCAGTTAAGGGTCTGAAGATGTCGTTACATTTGATTGCAGTCTCTGGTCTTGCTTGTTTCCTGGTTGTTGTCTCAATCTGTCTCAGCTCATGTTCATTATTGACCTCTCCTTTTCCACCCTCTGTGATGTAGAGCTCTGTGTAGATCTTATTGAGAAGTGTTGGGTTTCCTTGTTTAGCGATCCCCTCAAATACACATTGAAACTTCTTCTTTAGATTAGATTTGAGTTCACGTTGGCAAATCACAGCAAGCTCATCTGAATGAAGAAATAACACAGAGGATATTAACATTACGTCTGTTTTAATGCCTACAGTATTGTAAGGATGTTTTCTAAAGTTTAAATTGCAATCATTTATTCTCTTAACTGTTTTCATAATGCATTACAGACTGGTGTGACTGATTTATATCATTATTGATGGTATTATTAATGTTCTCTCTCTCTCTCTCTCTCTCTCTCTCTCTCTCTCTCTCTCTCTCTCTCTCTCTCTCTCTCTCTCTCTCTCTCTCTCTCTCTCTAAATTAATCACCACAACACATCCCTGCTGCTACTTGATGAGGTCGCTAGGTGTTGTGTTAAGGCTGCTACAATATCATTGAGTTACACAGCTACTTTAGCTGTACTTTAGCTACAGCTTTTAAATGTTCTAAAACAGCATTCAACATGAGGCAGACAGCTCTTACTTTTCTCCAGTGTGTCAGCAAGCTCCTTCTGGTTCATTTTCCTCAGGACGTGCAGTGTGATCTTCAGAGCCCCCTCTCTGGCACTGCTCTCCTGCTTCTCATCTTCAGCATCCACCACTTCCTTATCCTGCTTCTGACTCTCAAAGCCTTCTGGGAGTTCTGGACTAAGAATCCTCTTGAACATCTTCAGCTCGTTCTTCACAAATGTCATAATATTCTCTTCAACCAACTGAAATAAATCAAGTAAATAAGTTAAGCAAGAGACTAAATGCTTTCTCATTAACACATGAATGAATGATTGACAGATCAACTTTACTTGAGGTAAACAAAAACAAATGTACATAACAGGACCACATACACTGAATATGGAGGCCAGGTCTGTTTGATGACTCTGGGAAGACTGACCACTGAGAATCTCTGACTCTGATCTCTCATGTTGGTTTCTGTGGACAAAACATGAGATTACATCTCCTCATCCAGGGAGTGCACACACACACACACACACACACACACACACACACACACACACACACACACACACACACACACACACACACACACACACACACACACAGGGAGGGAATGTTGTGTTTGTTTAATATTGTTTCAGGACTATGAATTAGCCTATGGATTATGAAAACAACAAAAATAAATGGGAAAAAGGGAGAGGAGAAATGACTAGAGACAGTGTTGTTTAACTCACTGACCATGACCCATGAGTTCTTCTTACCTTTGTTCACTAGAAAAGTATCCCTCTCTAAACTGTATAGGACGACTCATAGACTTGTCACTCTTCATGGACACACAGCTGGGTACAGGGGAGGCTGGTCTCTCCTGCTTGATTGGACTTCAACACAACAGAGACAAACATTACATCTCTCATCTACTCTGAGCTCAGATGGGGAATCATAAGAAGAGTTTCATTCCAAAACGCTATATATCCATTTTCAGAAATGTTCGTAAATTAGCTTTTATTGTTTCAAGAAATGATGAAAGAGATTGGTGTTTTTTCAGTAGCTAATCATGGTATGCGATTGTTCAATGACAGACATGTATTTCTTTAAAATCTATCAATTGATGGTTTCATTTCAAAGAGACAAATAATCATGTTTTTTTTGTGCAATTTTCTATACATCTGACTCACTCACAGAGAAATAAGTAGTACTGCTAGGTTTTACACAGTAATAATATATATCTCTGCCTCACTCTCAGATCATACACTATAGTTGAGGAACAATGGGAAAGTAATTCTGCTTTGAAAGATGATAAACTTGTAACCTCAATTTTGAGAAAATGATCTTTGAAAGTTGTGGTACACCTACTGGAGAGCTCTTCTTTATCTACAGTGGTGTTACTTTGGCAGATAATGTCACCCATCTAAATAAATAGTATATATATATATATATATATATATATATATAGTTAACTAAAGGTATGGTGTTTTTGGTTTATGTCAGTTTCATTGTTTGTTATGCTATAAATTGTTATTTTATGGTTGTAAGTGGTAAAATTAACTAATTAATTAATTACTACTTTAGTAAGGATATACTTTATTCAGTACTACTGCAGTTGCTAAATAATTCCAATAGATGGCAGCATAAGACCACAAATGACATTTCAGAAGGTTAGTTTAGTTTTCTCCCTGGATACACCACCAATCCCCCTCACAGGAAAACTCCTGCACACGCTTTTTACTGTCCCTTTCCACACTGCTAACGCAAGAGGAACGACTGAAAAAGCATTTAACAGATTACTGTGAAATAATATAATGATGATTCATGTTTATTATTACCAGTTTTTTTACTCATGTTTTGAAATCATACTTCATTACTATAATGATTATCAATAAGCCTGAACATTAATTTAGTCACCTCTGGTAGAGAAAAACGTATTTTCCTAGTACATTCATTGTCAGATTCATCAACCAGCAGCGAGCACTCTGCCTTCTAGCACAAGCGAGGGGCATGTTGAGGTACATTTGCTAACTGGGAGGGTTGCATGATGTAATTCATTGGCGGGCTGGAAGACGCACTCGTCTTATCTATTCCGAGGTTGTTTAATCGCAATATTAGATATTTAAAAATGCATGTATACTAGGGTTGAGATTGGAGCATCTGACTAGTGATTATTTACCAGGGGTTCAACACCTGCTATAGTCACTATTTAATTGCTCTTCCAAAAGCATCACAGGCCTAATACGAGATATATAGCTAACTAAAGTAATGAGTGACCATTTTAGAAAATCATGGGACATATAGTATTTGGTTGCATGCTATTTTATGTCAATCATATTGCTGCTTGTAGCCTATAACTGATGCTTCGTGGTCTTATGCTGCCATCTATTGGAAATATTTAGCAATTAAAAGTTATTAATTCACGTACAGACGTTGGTGAGGCAGCTGAGAAATAAAGTGTATTAGATCAGTCTCAAACCTGCCCCACGCCAATTGCTGGACTTTCACACAGAGGTTACTAGGTCACCCAATTCAAACCACATTTGAAAAATAAAACAAATGTGTCTTATTTATCAAGTGTTCTGTCTTGCTATTATACATATAATAAAATAACAACAAAATAATCAAAACGCTATCTAATACTATAATTGTATTTACTAAGATAATATTATTACTAAAATAGTTTCTAAAAGTGTTCTAGGCTACCCTACCCTAGAATTAGGGGTTAGGGTTACAGCTAAAATAGGTTATAAGTAGGGTAAGCGTTTCTGTATAGCACTTTGTGACATCTGCTGGTGTAAAAAGAGCTTTATAAATACATTTGATTGATTGTTAGGTTTAGGGTTTATATGGCAAAAAACAGTATGGGTTTATGGCACTCTTGCTCCTCCTTGTGGCCGTATGTGGGTACTATATAACTCATTCATGACACTTGCTAGGCAACTGCGTCAGTTCTACAAATCCATTAGCTAGACCACCCGATTAGACAACAATCACCCCATTATACCCATTTGGTTTGCAACTCAGTGAACCTGCGCAGCATTCACTCAATTTGATGCCTACGAACGAAGAGTTCGATGCATTTCAAATTACCCAGCAGCCACTTAGAAACAACAAGTTGTGAAAAAAATTGTTATTTCTTAATTAAAAAATGTCTTCTGGCTGTTTAAATCGGCCACATCTTGAAAAAGAGGACAGGGACATGCGTTTTGTTTAGATTGTACACTTTTTTTAAAAAACATATATGGTTAACCATGACCAGAATTTTTTTTATGTTTGATGGCTATCCACCAGCCATCGCCTCTTAAACTATGTCTCACCTCACTATAGTTGACCACAACATGTACTCAGGTGAACAGTGTGCGCGCTCACCAAGTAGCCGTAACTGTGTTAATAATAAGTTACCTGAGGTAAACCTACAGGGTTAACGCTCACCAAGTAGCCATAACCTTGTTAATAATAAGTTACCTGAGGTAAATCTACAGGGTTAACGCTCACCAAGTAGCCATAACCTTGTTAATAATAAGTTACCTGAGGTAAACCTACAGGGTTAACGCTCACCAAGTAGCCGTAACCTTGTTAATAATAAGTTACCTGAGGTAAACCTACAGGGGTAACGCTCACCAAGTAGCTGTAACCTTGTTAATAATAAGTTACCTGAGGTAAACCTACAGGGTTAATGCTCACCAAGTAGCTGTAACCTTGGTAATAATAAGTTACCTGAGGTAAAACTACAGGGTCAACGCTCACCAAGTAGCTGTAACCTTGTTAATAATAAGTTACCTGAGGTAAACCTACAGGGTTAACGCTCACCAAGTAGCCGTAACCTTGTTAATAATAAGTTACCTGAGGTAAACCTACAGGGTTAACACTCACCAAGTAGCCGTAACCTTGTTAATAATAAGTTACCTGAGGTAAACCTACAGGGTTAACGCTCACCAAGTAGCTGTAACCTTGTTAATAATAAGTTACCTGAGGTAAACCTACAGGGTTAACGCAGGCAGGTCTCATTGATAACAATAGTGAAGCTGGCATTGTGACGCAGAACAATGGGCTGGGAATAGAACGTTCTGAAGGCGAGTCGGTGTCACGGATCTCAGTAGAACTAATAGGAGCTGGTAGTGTGAAAAATGGCCAAACATAAGGCTTGTTTTTTCGCGATTACTTCATAACCAGGGACAGAAGGTAATATTATGAAACTGGGCTCCATGGCGGATGCAATGAACTAATTTTATCAGAAATAAAGGTTGTAAAAAATGTCACTTGAGGCGCCCCGAAAATAATATTCAAAAGTTCAGTCCTTGGACACAGAGGGATTAAACACTAAAGTTACCGTCCATCTAGTGAAGAGAGGAGAACCGGACAGAGGGATGGTAGGTAGCCAGCATCCGTCAACGAGAGAGGGAGAAGCCCTCCACGGTATTTAACAGGTGGAAGAAACAACCAGGGAGCTCCATCGGTCCACAAGAAATGCAGGCAGCCGGTGATGATGTAGTGGTAGCTAGGATAACTAGGATGCTGCTGGTAAAGAGTAGCTAGCTTAGCTAGCTGTACCGACTAGCTTGGCTAGCAAGCAGGTCATTCGTCTGTCCCTCGAGGATGATAACGAATCCGGTGAACCACACAATTAAACAAGAATAGCGAGTGAAAAGGATCTGGCTACACTCATACTGTCACTGACCATTACGCAAAAAAAGCAAATTGAACAAAAACTTCGGCGTCTCAACACTGTAACGAACTCCATCGTTGTTCCCCAACATCACCTCAGCCCACTCTGCGCGTAACTGGACAATATGCTTGGCGCCAAACCGTACGTGGACGCGGACAGTTCTGTACGGGGACGCGGACAGTTCCAGAACGCGGACATGAGCAGTGCCACATAATAAACTACACCCAGTCTTTAAAGTCGGGTACATTAGTAATATTATTTTATTTATTATGTCAAACAAAAGAAAATCGTTTTTTAAAACAAGATTTTGAGATCTGGGCACGTATCCAAAAAGCGTCTCAGAGTAGAAAAATTGGTCCTCTCTCTCCCCAGACAGACTCATTTAATACTGGGTCGTTACAATATTTTGAGATCTGGGCCCATATCCAAAAAGCGTCTCAGAGTAGAAAATGTGTCGTATAAGTGCTGAGAATAAAGCCATTTTAGTCCTACTCTTATGGGTATAAATTAAAGCTATGCATGAAGCCTCTTTATTCATAAGTGTCCCACCTAGTTGGCAGATATTTAGGACACCTCATGAGCTGTCCTAACCAGTTAAGAGGTACCAGCAGGTGTCTTGATAATATAAACATGCAGCGAGTCAGTGGTTCCTGTGCAACATGTAATTGCTTTGGAGCAGTGGCGACCTGTCATTCAGGGCAGTTTAGCAGATGCTTTAGCAGATGCTCTTACCCAGAGCGATTTACAGTAAGTGCATTCATCTTAAGATAGCTAGGTGAGACAACCAGATAATACAGTCAAATATACAGGATACGAACATTCAATTTCAGCTAAACAATGGATATATAGCGTTTTGCAATAATAATAATAATAATAATGATATACATTTAAAATCTATTAATTAAACATCTGAGAACAGTAATATTGAAGGTACCCATAAGCAACCATTTCTGACTAAAAAACACATGTGAAAAATTGTGGAAATAGCATTTAGGAAATAAACTCTTAATAATTCTTAAACAAAATTGTCATCTCACCTCTTAGCTTTGGTGTCATGTTCCCCAGAGAGACTCATTTTAGAGGCAGGACCCCCCTCCTCTCTCTCCCCAGAGAGACTCATTTTAGAGGCAGGGCCCCCCTCCTCTCTCTCCCCAGAGAGACTCATTTTAGACCACTGACCCCTAAACAGAGATCCAACATGTTGGTTGTAGTTAACACAGTAATTCTTGAATGTGAATTGTTATAATTTATTAATTATCTCTTACACAACATTTACTAACAGACATATCGAAACAGTCAGGTGATTTAATGCAATCACATGAATATGTAGTTGTGACATCTCTTCACCATGGCCATGTCACACCCTTATTTGTATTCATTAAAAGTCGGCCATTTATTATTTTTGAATCTGTTCTTTTCTAAATGTATCTGAGAATGTAGACAGAAGGGCTAAAACAGGCTTGATTGATCTGGGGGGGATCAGTGATCTATACAGAAAGGTTTTTTGCAACAATTAAGAGATTCTTTATAATTTAAAGTCGGCTAGGTTATAATGTATAACAGTTTATTTTTTTGTGTAAAGCAGATCAAGGTCTATACCTCAGCCAGTGGCGACCCGTCATTCAGGGCAGGTGGCCTTTCCTGTTTTGCATGTTTTTGTGGCATTAATACATGTCACATATCAGTTCGCTAACAACGTAAAAAATATATACACTACCGGTCAAAAGTTTTAGAACACACACTCATTCAAGGGTTTGTCTTTATTTTTACTATTTTCTACATTGTAGAATAATAGTGAAGACATCAAAACTATGAAATAACACATATAGAATCATGTAGTAACCAAAAAAGTGTTAAACAAATCAAAATATATTTAATATTTGAGATTCTTCAAATAGCCACCCTTTGCCTTGATGACAGCTTTGCACACTCTTGGCATTCTCTCAACCAGCAACCCGTTATTCAGGGCAGGTGGCCTTTCCTGTTTTGCATGTTATTTTGGCATTAATACATGTCACATATCAGTTTGCAAAAAATGTAAAAATAAATAAATATATATATCATTGAGTTAATAAAGCCGCATACAAACATGGTCTCCTTTTTGTTTTCTTGAGTAAGGCAGCTCCAAAATGCCGGTGTTTCAGCCTAGCTCAGTGCTTTCTGTGGTGGTGGGGTAAGACAGAAGAAAATACGGAGCGCTGTGCCGTGATTGGCTCAGTGTTCTGTCATTCATGGGGACACTACGTCACCGCCAAGTCTAAGGGTAGAGCTAGAAAATGCAAGCCCCTTGGGTGCTGCCATAGAGTTACATTAGAAGTGCCCATCCAAGAAGGTCATTGGCCAACAGATAAAATGACCTCAAATCACATTATATCTACAGTAGCTTTGATTGGACTGATCATGTCAACATCATACTTTCAAAATCTTAGCCAGCAGTCATCATCATGAATCAAGTCGACAATCTACAGGCAAATCCTTTTTAATCCTTGTCATATGAAGATAAATAATGAAGAGAAATGATAGGACAGCTGTTGGGACTCTGCTGTTGGGACTCTGCTGTTGGGACTCTGCTGTTGGGACTCTGCTGTTGGGACTCTGCTGTTGGGACTCTGCTGTTGGGACTCTGCTGTTGGGACTCTGCTGTTGGGACTCTGCTGTTGGGACTCTACTGTCGGGACTCTGCTGTTGGGACTCTGCTGTTGGGCCAGCTTTATGTAGGCCCTAATAGTTTGTAGTTTAGCCTAGACCTACGAGAGTCTGCCCGTCTTTCCTACATATCAACACATTCATCCGACTTCTAATGTTACCGAGAAATACGTGCCACAGTTTCAACAGCCATTGTGTAACTGCGTAGGCTACACACTTACTTTCACGTTCATATGGGGAAATCACATAACTTCTTACAGTCGCTGGTGCAGCCGCCTGTTCTCTTGCAGATGAAGTAGCTTTTATAGGCGACTCATTCAACCAGCCTAAACAACAGTAAATAAAAGATGTCAAATGGTCAAAAGTCAATCCTGATATAGCCATGTACATCAAAGAGTGGTGTATTGCTACAGATGTAGGATCTTAATTTTAGCCAGTTTGCTACAGCAGGAAAAGAATCCAGCAGCAACAGGACATTTGAATTATTATGTGGATTATAATTAATGAACAATTCTTTTAATAGAAAAGTGGAATTGATCATCTTCAGAAACCTTTTTTAAAGCTTAATACACTCAAATACACTACAAGTTTCAGTTCTCCTGCAACTGGGTGATCACATTAAGATCCTACATCTGTACAGAGATTATGTCTTTATCTAAATAAGGCAGTTTGAGTTATTAGCAAAAACGTTGCAACGGTCAGCTGCTGTAAACCTATGTGATTGGATGTTATAGACCCATCTGAACAGTTTCTTTCCCCATGTTGTGTTCCTGACCAACCGACCATCTGGCCCAGTGAGACTAAAGGACTATACACTCTATGCTGCACACCACATCAAGCCATCTCTGAACTGTACACTACCATCTGGCCCATAGAGACTAAATGACTATACACTCTATGCTGCTCACCACATCAAGCCATCTCTGAACTGTACACTACCATCTGGCCCATAGAGACTAAAGGACTATACACTCTACGCTGCTCACCACATCAAGCCATCTCTGAACTGTACACTACCATCTGGTCCATAGAGACTAAGGGACTATACACTCTATGCTGCACACCACATCAAGCCATCTCTGAACTGTACACTAAATAACTGAACTATACTGCATTAGCACTCTGTTAATCTCTCTTAGATATATTTATTCTGGTCCTGTATATGTATACCCACTGTACTGTATATCTATATATCAACTGTATTCCCACTGTACTGTATATCTGTATATCAACTGTATTCCCACTGTACTGTATATCTGTATATCAACTGTATTCCCACTGTACTGTATATCTGTATATCAACTGTATTCCCACTGTACTGTATATCTGTATATCAACTGTATTCCCACTGTACTGTATATCTGTATACCAACTGTATTCCCACTGTACTGTATATCTGTATATCAACTGTATACCCACTGTACTGTATATCTGTATATCAACTGTATTCCCACTGTACTGTATATCTGTATACCAACTGTATTCGCACTGTACTGTATATCTGTATACCAACTGTATACCCACTGTACTGTATATCTGTATATCAACTGTATTCCCACTGTACTGTATATCTGTATACCAACTGTATTCCCACTGTACTGTATATCTGTATATCCACTGTTCATTCTCTTATAGCTCTATGCTCACTCTTCCTAGTTGTGTATAATGTTGTACAGACATTTGTGTAAACTCTACTGTCTGTATTCTGTCTCTAAATGTTGTCTGTCACTATCACCATGTAGATTTATGTGTACAGATGTAGGATCTTAATTTGATCACCCCCCACTGCAGAATAACTTTCCAGCAATGCAGGAAATGTAAAACTTGTAGTGTATTTGAGGTTTTAAAAGGCTTCTGAAGTTTGTAATTTCCACTTAGAAATGTCAGACTTGCGTTTCCCTTAATAGAAATGTATCAACCGCTACAAAAATATCCATTAATTATAATTCACATAATAATTCACATTTCCTGTTGCTGCAGGAATATTTTCCTGCTGTAGCAAACTGGCTCAAATTAAGATCCTACATATGTATGTGCAAATGTACTTGGCGAATAAAGGTGATTCTGATTCTGCAAAGGTTGAGTCTCTAGATTTCCTTGCTGCTCTGGGGAAATAATGAAATGGTTGTCATAGTGATTTAAACTGTGACTGGTTATCTCCCAACTCTGAGGCCATGTCATTTGTTATATTTCACCCAATTGATAAAAGAAGCTAGAAGGCTGAACCCAGAAGACATCTTTAAATCAACACTTACTGATATTATCCTAAAATCCTTTCACTCATATTGTTGTGTCTCTTTGTTCAACGGACGTTGGGTAGCCTGTGATATTAATATTGTAGAAAACAGTGGGGCAGGGCAGTGAACCCAGGTCACTGGCGAAAAAGGCAAACACCCAAAGCATCGCGGCAATAGGGTTAAACCTATTGCTGCGATGGGAATTGTAACCTGGCTCACACTGCCCCCTATAAAAGCAAGTCCTGTGCTTCGACTACTCAGACCCCTCACACATCCGGGCCGTGCATTCTGATGGCCTCACAGACACCATACTACTTCTGACACCAATGTAGCAAACAGCGGGTCAGGGAAGCGAACCCAGGTTGCACGTGTAAAAGGCAAACAACCTACGCATCGCACCAATAGGGTTAACCCACATGGTGGGAATTGGAATGTGGCTCACACTGCCCCCTCCGACCAGGAAGTCGACAACTCACATGTCCGGGCCGTGCGTTCTGATGACCTCACAACCGCCATTCCACTTCTGACACCAATGTAATTCTCTGGCAACAGCTCTGGTGGACATTCCTGCAGTCAGCATGCCAATGGCACGCTCCCTCAAAACCTGAGACATCTGTGGCATTGTGTTTTTTGACAAAACTGCACATTTCCGAGTGGCCTTTTATTGTCACCAGCACAAGGTGTACCTGTGTAATGATCATGCTGTTTAATCTGCTGCTTGATATTCCACCCCTGTCTGGTGGATGCATTATCTTGGCAACGGATAAATGCTCACTAACAAGGATGTTAACAAAATTGTGCACAAAATCTGAGAGAAATGTGTTTTTATGTTCATATGGAACATTTCTGGAATATTTTATTTCAGCTCATGAAACATGGGACCAACACTTTACATGTTGTGTTTATATTTTTGTTCTGTATAGATAAAAACACAAAGCTTCCAGCAGAGGTCAGTGCTCTTCTGACATCTGTCAGATGGTAGTGTGATGTCCGAAGCTTCGACCGTCATCATCACGTAGTATTGTTACTTTGATACAAGCATTGATACGTTGTGTCGAATCAGTAGTGCTTTGAAAACTGCAACGGTGCATCATAGCTCCGGTATTAATCGTCCAATCCCTAGTGTCCACTGAATGTTGACTAGCAACAAGAAAGTGGTACCTAAAAGACACCCACCATGAGTGCCCATTGAAGTGGCTCCAGACGAGGACATCTGAAATAAAAACCCTCCAACTTACAATATGGAGTAAAAAAACAAGTGGAGCAAACCAGACCAAACCAGACCAAACCAGACCAAACCAGACCAAACCAAACCAAACCAAACCAGACCAGACCAGACCAAACCAGACCAAACCAAACCAGACCAAACCAAACCAGACCAGACCAAACCAAACCAAACCAAACCAAACCAGACCAAACCAAACCAGACCAAACCAGACCAAACCAAATCCTGGGAGATACAAGACAGAAAGACTTTGTTCATCAACTTAAAGAAGCAGAGCTACAAAGAGGTGCCAGTCTTCTAACATCTCTAAGGCCAACCAGAACACTGGACCAGCTGCTCTTCAATATCACATAACAGATGGAACCCTTCTGACTAAAGAGATGACAAGCCAGCACAGGCATAAGCATACTGTCTATTGAGGTGGCGCCAAGAGGTGCGGCCAACGTGCTAACGTCCAACCTCAAAATATAAATGGAAATACCAAAGCCTGTAACAACATGTAGTCGTGACTGATATCTTTCACCTCATCTCCCTGTTACTGTTTGTTAAGGTAGTTATAAACAGTGCAGCAACACAAGGCCACATTCCTCTCAGCCCTTCCACTCTCTTAGGCTAATGTGTATTTATTAAAAGTAGACTATTTCTTTCAATCTGTTCTTTTCTAAACGTATCTGAGAATGTAGACAGAAGGGTTAAAATGGACATGATTGATCTGAGGGGGATCAGATCCGTACAGAAAGGTTTTTTGCAACAAGTAAGAGATTTATATTATGTAAAGTAGGCTAGGTTATAATATACTATAGTGGTTTGTTAGTGATATGCAGATGGAGGTCTATACCTCAGCTATAGCCTACATATCCTAGATGACCAGCCTAAACCGGTTCAGATCAGTTCACAGTGGTTATCAGTAGCAGGATTGATCACCTACAAATCGGTTTTAACCAGTATATCTAGCTTGCATCATAGTACACCCCTCAGGCTAAGTTCAGGTTTCAGCATGAGGCAGGCATCAACAGCCGAGTTGTAGGCTACTACCTGGGTCGTATTCATTAGTTGACTCCGCAGCCAACAGTTTTAAAATGTTGCATAAACAGTTTACTCCAAACGCTGTCCAACGTGACCTAAACGGTTTCTGTTGCCAAACGTTTTGCTACGGTGGGCACTAATGAACACACACAACCTGTTTCGAGGAAGTGTAAGTTGTTGTTAGTCTTTCCACTGTATTTATTTGTCTCTCTTTCTCACGAAATACCTTCCTGAGTGAAAAGAGTTAACAGTAGATTAGAAAGAGAAAATGTTGTTGCTTGTTGTGTTTTAAGCCTGTTTTGAGAAGACAAGTCTATAGACCTATGATACAGTACACTCTTAGAAAAAAGAGTTCCAAAAGGGTCCTCTGGCTGTCCCCATAGGAGAACGCTTTTGGGTTCCAGGTAGAACCCTTCTGGCTTCCATGTAGAACCCTCTGTGGAAAGGATTCTTCATGGAACCCAAAAGGGTTCTACCTAGGACCAAAAAGGGTTCTACAAAGGGTTCTCCTATGGGGACAGCCAAAGAACCCTTTTAGATTCTAGATAGTGTAGGAGTGATCACCCTGGGGCACTCAGATGGAAACAGAACGAATTCACCCCACGCATCTAATTTATATCCAAAACATGTTAAGGAGAGTAGGCCTATTATAACACTGTCCACAAAACATATAATCAACTATATTAATACACATAACAATATCATCAACTATATTAATACACATAACAATATCATCAACTATATGAATACACATAACAATATCATCAACTATATTAATACACATAACAATATCATCAACTATATTAATACACATAACAATATCATCAACTATATTAATACACATAACAATATCATCAACTATATTAATAAACATAACAATATCATAAACTATATTATACACATAACAATATCATCAACTATATTAATACACATAACAATATCATCAACTATATTAATACACATAACAATATCATCAACTATATTAATATCATAACAATCGTCGTCTTACCTTTTCTATGTCTCTCAATAGAAGTAGAGTCTGGAATGATCATTCGGTGGTGGAAAGTTCCTTTAGTTTGTTCTGCTCATTTCCATATCAGGTTCTACCTGTTCTCTCTCACACTCCCTGTCTCTTTATAGCTCTTACAATGTGCCTTGGCATACATTCTACAAGTGTCTGGAACTCCAAATGTAGTTCTGATTTAGTGTTCCAAATGAAAACAATTTGATTAAACAGGTTAATATGGTTAAAATACATTAAGACTGAGTAATGCTGTGATTGTTTTTATTATTTTGTATTGAAATGTTTGACTTTATTTTCCCTATGTCCTTTCAATATAGGAACAATTTGTGAAATGACAGCCTTCTGTAAATATGGACAAAAGTCTATGGATTCATTTGATGGTATGTGTCTTGCAACATTATGTAAAATGACAGGTTGAGAAACACTACATCTTCCTAGGTGCATATGTGGGAAGCAACGCAAACTGTCTCCCTATGTGTGTGCCATCCCTAAACATCAAGTGTTTGTGGTTCATTAACATGTTTATTGTCAAGGTTGAAAAAAGAAAAAAAAAAAAAAAGTATCTTGAACTCTATTGGAGGGATGTGACATCATTCTTCCACAAGAAATTCCATAATTGAGTGTTTTGTTGATGGTTGTCTTCCATTGGGTTGAGACCTGGTGACTGAGACGGCCATGGCATATTGTGAAACATCAGCAAGTTCAGCAGTCTTCATCACTGAAGCTCCTGCCAAACGTGCCCCAACAATCACCAGTCATTAAGCTCTTCCCGAGCAGGGTCACCGTCTCTCTTCATTGCAGCTCCTCTCTCCCCAGGGGTATCAGCTCCTCTCTCCCCAGGGGTAGCAGCTCCTCTCTCCCCAGGGGTAGCAGCTCCTCTCTCCCCAGGGGTAACAGCTCCTCTCTCCCCAGGGGTAACAGCTCCTCTCTCCCCAGGGGTATCAGCTCCTCTCTCCCCAGGGGTAGCAGCTCCTCTCTCCCCAGGGGTAGCAGCTCCTCTCTCCCCAGGGGTAACAGCTCCTCTCTCCCCAGGGGTATCAGCTCCTCTCTCCCCAGGGGTAGCAGCTCCTCTCTCCCCAGGGGTAGCAGCTCCTCTCTCCCCAGGGGTAACAGCTCCTCTCTCCCCAGGGGTAACAGCTCCTCTCTCCCCAGGGGTAGCAGCTCCTCTCTCCCCAGGGGTAACAGCTCCTCTCTCCCCAGGGGTAGCAGCTCCTCTCTCCCCAGGGGTAGCAGCTCCTCTCTCCCCAGGGGTAACAGCTCCTCTCTCCCCAGGGGTAGCAGCTCCTCTCTCCCCAGGGGTAACAGCTCCTCTCTCCCCAGGGGTAGCAGCTCCTCTCTCCCCAGGGGTAGCAGCTCCTCTCTCCCCAGGAGTAGCAGCTCCTGTCTCCCCTAGGATTTGAAGACATCGGTGGCTTAGCCCACAGCCAGTAGGAGGGTCCAGGAAGGAATTTCAACAGCTAAATCCAGGAATACATCACCAGTGTATTGCCAAAAACCACTCAAGAACTTCAAATATAGACTCTGACCTGTCCAATGAGCCAAACTGATTAAATAATCCCACAGTACCTAAACACTCTTTCTCTCTCTCTCTCTCTCTCTCTCTCTCTCTCTCTCTCTCTCTCTCTCTCTCTCTCTCTCTCTCTCTCTCTCTCTCGCTCTCTCTCTCTCTCTCTCTCTCTCTCTCTCTCTCTCTCTCTCTCTCTCTCTCTCTCTCTCTCTGTCTCTGTCTCCCTCTCTCTCTCTCCCCCCCCCTCTCTCTCTCTCTCTCTCTCTCTCTCTCTCTCTCTCTCTCTCTCTCTCTCTCTCTCTCTCTCTCTCTCTCTCTCTCTCACACACACACACACAGTGCAGTAATTATAATCCCTATATCAGCTTTTAGTGATAGTCTACTGTGTGTTCTCCCCTCCTCTGTCTCTCTATCACTTTCTCTGTGTCGTCTATTGATGTCTTTCATCTTGTCTGGTGTCTCTCTCCATCATATCCTATTCTTCTGTTGCTGTCTCTATGTCTTGTCTGGTGTCTCTCTCCATCATATCCTATTCTTCTGTTGCTGTCTCTGTGTCTTGTCTGGTGTCTCTCTCCATCATATCCTATTCTTCTGTTGCTGTCTCTGTGTCTTGTCTGGTGTCTCTCCATCATATCCTATTCTTCTGTTGCTGTCTCTGTGTCTTGTCTGGTGTCTCTCTCCATCATATCCTATTCTTCTGTTGCTGTCTCTGTGTCTTGTCTGGTGTCTCTCCATCATATCCTATTCTTCTGTTGCTGTCTCTGTGTCTTGTCTGGTGTCTCTCTCCATCATATCCTATTCTTCTGTTGCTGTCTCTGTGTCTTGTCTGGTGTCTCTCTCCATCATATCATATTCTTCTGTTGCTGTCTCTGTGTCTTGTCTGGTGTCTCTCTCCATCATATCCTATTCTTCTGTTGCTGTCTCTGTGTCTTGTCTGGTGTCTCTCTCCATCATATCCTATTCTTCTGTTGCTGTCTCTTTGTCTTGTCTGATGTTTCTCTTTAGTTTTGCAATCCAAATTTGGAGCTATTGGAATTTTAACATGTTGTCCCATGTACATGGTGTAATTTACTGATGGTCCCTAACTAGCCCCATAGGGATATCCAAAGTCAACCCAAATTTACCACAGGCATTACGATTGGGTCGCATGCAGTTGCATTCTGAATTGATTATTACTTGGTGTGGGCATGTGGGCAACCTTCATTCACGTTGTGATGCAGTCACAACCACAAGTCTCACTAAACTCAGTTTTGGACAAGACTGACTTCATGACCAAAATTATCCGCGGAATTGTGCCATGTTTATTCTGGTGATAACTGGATCACTGGCTGTCTCATGGAGTGTATGAGGGTGAGTGTCATGGTCAGGATGGCCTGAACTCAGAGCCTGATAGAATACCAAGGAAAACCGTAGTAACTGCAGTAGAACATGGTGGAACAAAGCCAGATGGCAGTAACCTCACTTACTGCTGTTTTCTTGGTTTTTACTGGGATTTTGTAGTTACAGCAAATTTGACCCTCCATTTTCTCTGAAACTGAAGATAATTGAACCAGGACACTTTGTCACAAGATATAACAGATACTACGAAGCCTGATTTAGGTCTGAACTCATCTTTGACCAAATGTGTAGCAGCTGTTTGCAATTGTACGGCAGAATAGCTGTGCACATAATCCTAATACCTCTTCATGGACTACATTTGAACACTTAAACATTGTCTTCTTTTAGGGCGGGACCTGGTATGGTATGGTCACATTGCCTAGTGGTTATAACGTTGGGCCAGTAATTGAAAGGTCGCAGGTTTGAATACCCGAGCCGTCAATGTGTAAATCTGTTGATGTGCCCTTAAGTAAGGCACTTAACACTAACTTGCTTCATGGGTGCAGTACTACTATGGCTGACCCTGTAACACAACACATTTCACTGCACCTATCCGGTGTATCTGACAATAAAAACATATATATTTTTTTGCAATTACAACAGTTAATTTAACAAAGCTGGTTATAACTCTTGTTGACGTTGATCCAAGGACACCTTGACTTGTATTACCCTCTTACTGCAGAAAAATATTCTCATGAAATCATGTGACTTATAGTTAGAGAGAACGATTCCTGTAAACGCACACTGCTACAAGCAGGAAACAAGGTATGGACAAACCAGAAATGTGACATTTCTGTTTGATAGTAACCCTGAATGATGAATGTGTGATCTATCTTGTCATCTTTTTGGCCAACCACATTGGAACATTCTAATCTTTAAGGACATGAAGTATGGAGTCATTGTTTTCAGGAAGGTGTCTCCATGGTGATAGGAGGGACAGGAGGCAGACTAAAGGGCAAGGGAAGCCACCTGAACTACTGCCCTACAAAGGCAAAGAGCAGTCTACGCAAATGTCCGTGCATATCAACCATAACCACTGATCTGACCTATGACCCCTAAAATGCTGATACTGAACTCTGCCTTTGTATGACCTTAAACAAGTATATGGGTAATGCAACGGCAAAGTGCAGCATCAAGAAATCTAAATACTTGTTGTTTATCTGTTTGATGGAAACTGTTTGATAGTTGTTACTACCTTCCAACTGTATTTAATGGTGTTATGTAGTCGTGTTTTCATGTTTTCAATGTTGTATTATAGTAGGCCTAAGATTATTTCATCATGGAGAATGCTTATACTTAAGAAATACTTGACATTGTATGACTGTCAATATAATACTGTTTTACCATTATTTACTCTCTCTCTCTCACACACACACACACACATACCCCACCCCCACACACACACACACTCACTGTGCAGTAATTATAATCTGTAGACCAGCTTTAAGTGATACAGTCTACTGTGTGTTCTCCCCTCCTCTGCCTCTCTCCATTACTTTCTCTGTCTTCTGTTGCTGTCTCTCTTGTCTCCCCGCTTCTGTTGTTGTCTCTCTTGTCTGCCCTCTTCTGTTGCTGTCTCTCTTGTCTCCCCTCTTCTGTTGTTGTCTCTCTTGTCTCCCCTCTTCTGTTGCTGTCTCTCTTGTCTCCCCTCTTCTGTTGCTGTCCCTCTTGTCTCCCCTCTTCTGTTGCTGTCTCTCTTGTCTCCCCTCTTCTGTTGCTGTCTCTCTTGTCTCCCCTCTTCTGTTGCTGTCTCTCTTGTCTACCCTCTTCTGTTGCTGTCTCTCTTGTCTCATCTCTTCTGTTGCTGTCTCTCTTGTCTCCCCTCTTCTGTTCCTGTCTCTCTTATCTACCCTCTTCTGTTGCTGTCTCTCTTGTCTCCCCCCTTCTGTTGCTGTCTCTCTTGTCTCCCCTCTTCTGTTCCTGTCTCTCTTGTCTACCCTCTTCTGTTGCTGTCTCTCTTGTCTCCCCCTTCTGTTGCTGTCTCTCTTGTCTCCCCTCTTCTGTTGCTGTCTCTCTTGTCTCCCCCTTCTGTTGCTGTCTCTCTTATCTACCCTCTTCTGTTGCTGTCTCTCTTGTCTCCCCCCTTCTGTTGCTGTCTCTCTTGTCTCCCCTCTTCTGTTCCTGTCTCTCTTGTCTACCCTCTTCTGTTGCTGTCTCTCTTGTCTCCCCCTTCTGTTGCTGTCTCTCTTGTCTGCCCTCTTCTGTTGCTGTCTCTCTTGTCTCCCCCCTTCTGTTGCTGTCTCCCTGACTTTATGACCAAAATTATCCTGTTTACACTTTAAAGTTAATTTTGACAGTAGAATAATAAATGTTTCTGACTCATATCGATGCCAGAGGCTGTTTTCCAAATGAGAAGTTGGTTTTATGGTGCAGTTGATCTTTAAAGTTACTGTATACTGACACGACCAGGGCAACTCAACTGGAAAAGAAAATTCAAGTGTCCACATAACAGGGCAACAGAACTCCAAACACCAAATCAAACCAAATGTTATTTGCCACATGCGCCGAATACAACATGTCTAGACATTACAGTGAAATGCTTACTTACAAGCCCTTAACCAACAATGCAGTTTTTAAGAAGAAAAAAAATAAAAAAAAATAAATAGAAAATGTTAAGTAAAAAATAGATAAATAATAATAATTAAAGAGCAGCAGTAAAATATAATAAAAGCAGGGACATGACAATAATAAACATAATAAACAGACATGACAGATAAGAAGCTACAGTACAGAGCCCTACATGGCCCCCAGGGTACATGAATATGGTGATTTCAATACAGCTACATGGCCCCCAGGGTACATGAATATGGTGATTTCAATACAGCTACATGGCCTCCAGGGTAGATGAATATGTTGATTTCAATACAGCTACACGGCCCCCAGGGTACATGAATATGGTGATTTCAATACAGCTACATAGCCCCCAGGGTACATGAATATGGTGATTTCCATACAGCTACATGGCCCCCAGGGTACATGAATATGGTGATTTCAATACAGCTACATAGCCCCCAGGGTATATGAATATAAAGAGACATGGGACAAAACAATGGACCTGTAGAATGGAATAAGTTATAAGACCTCTATGATTCATTTCATTTGTCAGTTCTTCCAGCTAATGTGAGATGTTTAGATGACATAACATTTGAGGACACATACTGTAATTTAGCTGGCCATCTTTTCCACTCCCTTTCTGGCTGCCCTCCCCCTTCCCTTCTAAGTTCAAGTAAAAAAATATGGTTTATTTGTCATATACACACGATAAACATGATGGGTGGCTTCACTGATACAGATTAATCCTAGACTAAATTGCACTTTTAAACTGGACTAACTGAAATGGCATTTCTCAGACATGGCTATGAATACATAAGGGTGCTAATTTAAAAAACTCACAAAAGCTCTGACAATGGTACGTAAAGCTTATGAAAGAGCAGTGATACTATCAACAGCAGTGATACTATCAAGAGCAGTGATACTATCAAGAGCAGTGATACTATCAAGAGCAGTGATACTATCAACAGTAGTGATACTATCAACAGCAGTGATACTATCAAGAGCAGTGATACTATCAAGAGCAGTTATACTATCAAGAGCAGTGATACTATTAAGAGCAGTGATACTATCAACAGCAGTGATACTATCAACAGCAGTGATACTATCAAGAGCAGTGATACTATCAACAGTATTGATACTATCAAGAGCAGTGATACTATCAAGAGCAGTTATACTATCAAGAGCAGTGATACTATTAAGAGCAGTGATACTATCAACAGCAGTGATACTATCAACAGCAGTGATACTATCAAGAGCAGTGATACTATCAACAGTATTGATACTATCAAGAGCAGTGATACTATCAAGAGCAGTGATAATATCAAGAGCAGTGATACTATCAACAGCATTGATACCATCAAGAGCAGTGATACTATCAAGAGCAGTGATACTATCAACAGTAGTGATACTATCAACAGCAGTGATACTATCAAGAGCAGTGATATATCAAGAGCAGTGATACTATCAAGAGCATTGATACTATCAAGAGCAGTGATACTATCAAGAGCAGTGATAATATCAAGAGCAGTGATACTATCAACAGCAGTGTGTGGGTTTCTTCTCTTTTTTCTCATCTTATTGAACTGTTACCAGGCACCTGCAAAAAAGACAGTTCAGATGTGCGAGTGCCTTTTGAAGTTTAAACTGGACTAACTGAAATGTCATTTCTCAGACATGGCTAAAAATAGTCTCAGATTTGCTCTAGTCTATAATGAAAAAGTCTGATTTCCAGAAGGACGATTAAAGTTAATCTAGATCTAAGTGAAGTCTTAAATTAAACCTGGTCAGAGGTAGGTTTAACTTCAGATTAATGGATGTTGGCTCCCAGGTTGACCTTGGTAATGGAGGAAAATGGATTACCTGGACTATATCAATGATGATCACAGAGCATCACCAAGACCTGACAGAAGGGCAGTTATAGACAGGAGCATCCACTGAAGGATTTGGATAAAATCAATTTCTGTGACCGTTTCCGTATGTACAAAGAAAATACAGCTGACATCATTTGTTTGCTTGAGCCAGGCATCCCTCCTTCCCTACAAGTACTGATCACCTTGACGTTTTTGGCATCTGGAACCTTCCATCGTGAAACAGGAGATATGAGTGATGTAAGTGAACTGACTATATGCAGAATAGTCCACAAAGTCTGCAATGCTACAGGTGAACTGAAAGACAATTCCATCAAGTTCCCTGATGCTGCTGGCCAAGCCAACTACAAGGTAGAGTTGTATGAATATGGGATCTTCCCTGGAGTCATTGACTGTATATATAATAATAATATAATATACCATTTAGCAGACACTTTTATCCAAAGCGACTTACAGTCATGCGTGCATACATTTTTGTGTATGGGTGGTCCCGGGGATCGAACCCACTACCTTGGCGTTACAAGCGCCGTGCTCTACCAGCTGAGCTACAGAGGACCACGTATAGATGGATGTCATATTCCCATCAAGTGTCCCTCTACAGCAGAGTATAGGAATCGTAAAAACTGGTTCTCAATAAATGTACAAAGTGTGTGTACTCCCAATGCGCAGTTCTCCAACATTGTTGCACGTTGGAAAGTTGCAACTTATGACTCAAGGATTTCCCAAAATTCTTCTTTGTGTGCTCAGCTTGAAGGAGGACAACATAGTGGAATCATACTTGGTGACAGTGGGTATGTACAGACTAACTTCTTGTTCACTCCCTATCTTCATGCAATAGGACCTGAACAAAAACGGTAAAACCAAGTTAATATCCACACCAAATGTTTGGTGTATGGAAGTCGTTTCCAGTGTGTTTGGTTCAGTGGTCCCGAACCCACAACCCTGGCGTTAAAAGCTCCATGCTCTACCAACTGAGCTACAGAGGACCACGCATAGATGCTTATGCTATGCAACACTTCTTACAGCAAAGATAGCTCAAGTCATTGAAGCAAACAATAGCCATGGATTGGTAACAAAAAGCTTTTTAATTCACAAATGGAAATATTGGGACCCTGAACAGACAACAATAAAGGAGATGGAGACACCACCTGGTCTCATTGGAGACACCACCTGGTCTCACTGGAGACACCACCTGGTCATACTGGAGACACCACCTGGTCATACTGGAGACACCACCTGGTCTCACTGGAGACACCACCTGGTCATACTGGAGACACCACCTGGTCTCACTGGAGACACCACCTGGTCATACTGGAGACACCACCTGGTCATACTGGAGACACCACCTGGTCATACTGGAGACACCAACTGGTGATACTGGAGACACCACCTGGTCTCACTGGAGACACCACCTGGTCATACTGGAGACACCACCTGGTCATACTGGAGACACCACCTGGTCTCACTGGAGACACCACCTGGTCATACTGGAGACACCACCTGGTCTCACTGGAGACACCACCTGGTCATACTGGAGACACCACCTGGTTATACTGGAGACACCACCTGGTCATACTGGAGACACCACCTGGTCATACTGGAGACACCACCTGGTGATACTGGAGACACCACCTGGTGATACTGGAGACACCACCTGGTCACACTGGAGACACCACCTGATCATACTGGAGACACCACCTGGTCTCACTGTAGACACCACCTGGTCTCACTGGAGACACCACCTGGTGATACTGGAGACACCACCTGGTGATACTGGAGACACCACCTGGTGATACTGGAGACACCACCTGGTCATACTGGAGACACCACCTGATCATACTGGAGACACCACCTGGTCATACTGGAGACACCACCTGGTGATACTGGAGACACCACCTGGTGATACTGGAGACACCACCTGGTCATACTGGAGACACCACCTGATCATACTGGAGACACCACCTGGTCTCACTGTAGACACCACCTGGTCTCACTGGAGACACCACCTGGTCATACTGGAGACACCACCTGGTCTCACTGGAGACACCACCTGGTCATACTGGAGACACCACCTGGTGATACTGGAGACACCACCTGGTCTCACTGTAGACACCACCTGGTCATACTGGAGACACCACCTGGTCATACTGGAGACACCACCTGGTGATACTGGAGACACCACCTGGTCTCACTGGAGACACCACCTGGTCATACTGGAGACACCACCTGGTTATACTGGAGACACCACCTGGTCATACTGGAGACACCACCTGGTCATACTGGAGACACCACCTGGTGATACTGGAGACACCACCTGGTCTCACTGTAGACACCACCTGGTCATACTGGAGACACCACCTGGTATCACTGGAGACACCACCTGGTCATACTGGAGACACCACCTGGTCATACTGGAGACACCACCTGGTGATACTGGAGACACCACCTGGTCATACTGGAGACACCACCTGGTCACACTGGAGACACCACCTGATCATACTGGAGACACCACCTGGTCTCACTGTAGACACCACCTGGTGATACTGGAGACACCACCTGGTCATACTGGAGACACCACCTGGTCACACTGGAGACACCACCTGATCATACTGGAGACACCACCTGGTCTCACTGTAGACACCACCTGGTGATACTGGAGACACCACCTGGTGATACTGGAGACACCACCTGGTCATACTGGAGACACCACCTGGTCATACTGGGGTCGGTGACAGTCACACACACTCCAAGGTTAAAACCTCAAACGTAAACAGTTGTTCACACACACTTTTCATCATGCAGGAAGCTCTGACAGGTTTTGTGCAGAAGCTTTGAAGAAGTCGTTGAACACTGGAGGAACAAGGATCCTATCAGCTCCCAAAATGCACGTTTTAGAGGAATGTGAAAAATCCTCTGTTGCACAAGCAAGGAAAAGTTCAGTGGATGACAGTAAAAGAGACTAGAAGCCGACCACAAAGCCGTTCGTGCAAATGGTCACAAAACCATCATAAGGTTTACCTCCTATTGAGGACAGAATCCCAACAGGGAGAATAAACCATGGCACAAAACCCTGCACCAACATCACAAGGTTGACCTCCTATTGAGTACAGGATCCCAACAGGGAGACCAAACCATGGTGCACCAACGCTTCGTTCTGCAAGCAACATCATACAACCACAGTAACAGCCACTAACACCCACAGATGGCGCTAATGTTCAAGCAACTCAAAGTGCAGGTTCCGACCAGGCTAATGCTACTAGCTGACAAGATAATGCTACCATTTACCAAGCTAATGCTACCAGCTACCATGCTAATGCTACTAGCCGACAAGCTAATGCTACCAGCTACCATGATAATGCTACTAGCCGACAAGCTAATGCTACCAGCTACCAGGCTAATGCTACTAGCCGACAAGCTAATGCTACCAGCTACCATGCTAATGCTACTAGCCGACACGCTAATGCTACCAGCTACCATGCTAATGCTACTAGCAATCAAGATTCTCTGACCAATGCTATCCAAAGACAGAATGACATCACTGAATTTCTGATAAAACAGCAACAGCTCTCTCTACTGAATGTATCTCACTGGGGAAAGCATCCGAGCGAGTGAAACAGCGCCCCTCTGTCCCTCTATGTGTAGGCCATCTATCTGATGCTGTCTGGTCCAAAAGACTATGACATTGTTGCCGCCCGTAGCATTGAATGCAAGGGAAGCCAGCGAGCATTTGGCCTCCCTTGACAAAAAAAAAGTATAAAATAATAGCCAATCTGCGTTGAGCTAAACTGAGTGAGCTCAACTGTGAATGGTCCTGGCACACCAAAAAAAAGTGTCAAGGGAAGCCAGCTTGGATTTGGCGTCAATCCGATCAAATACGTCATTGACAGAAACAACTTGAATTGTTGCATCTCGTTGTGTTGTTGTCGTCCGTTGGCTAGCTAGCTAAAATTGTCCCTTTCCTAAATTAGCCATGGATGGAGATAGGGATTTGGACTTGTGGTTTTACTTAATTCTCCGTACTGGCCAATGGCTATAGCGGCGATTCTGATCCAACCATTCATTCATACATTGCTGTGCCCCTGGCCTGAGAGGATGGAAGTTCAATATGTAGCTAGATGTAGAAGGCTAATGTTAACTAGCTAACTTTGCCCATGAATGGAAGTTAGGCTAGAGAGCAAGCATTTTAGCCAGGTAGCCTAGGACAACAAAAAATAAAAGCCTGTACTGTATGACAGAGTGATAGACTGTTACATCAACATGAAAGAGAGGAGGATGCCATTGGTGTTTCTCTACAAGTAGGGTGAGTCAACATGTTTTTCTACTTGCACAAACGCGTGCGCAGGCACACACACACACACACACACACACACACACACACAAACACACACACACACACACACACACACACACACACACACACACACACACACACACACACACACACAAATCAGAACCATGGACAGCCACATCATATTTAGCTTACTTTGACTGGACTAAATTGTTTTAGGTATCTTTCAGTTGTCACTGTATTAGACTAAGCGTAGGTGATTTAAAAATGTTGAAATGTTGAAGTTGAAATGGTGCTGGAATAGTGGAGGCAGCTCCTGTTTTCTTTGCGACTTGCGGTAACTCCCCGTGGTTCTAAATCAATAGTTGTTTAGTGGTCCGAAAATGTCGGAAACATAAACTTGCTTGACCATGCTGTAGGTCATGTAACTGTTTGTTACATTCAATAAGCTTTGTGGACTTCACCGGACAGAAGTTGCTCTCTGATTTAGTGATGAATCAAAGGTGTGGTTAAATAGTTTATACCACTGTGTCTTCTTATTGCCTTTAGGTCTATATATCACTACCTAACAACTATTACCACTGTGTCTTCTTATTGTCTTTAGGTCAATATATCATTACCTAACATCTATTACCACTGTGTCTTCTTATTGTCTTTAGGTCTCTATATATCACTACCTAACACCTATTACCACTGTGTCTTCTTATTGTCTTTAGGTCTATATATCACTACCTAACACCTATTACCACTGTGTCTTCTTATTGTCTTTAGGTCTATATATCACTACCTAACATCTATTACCACTGTGTCTTCTTATTGTCTTTAGGTCTATATATCACTACCTAACATCTATTACCACTGTGTCTTCTTATTGTCTTTAGGTCTATATATCACTACCTAACATCTATTACCACTGTGTCTTCTTATTGTCTTTAGGTCTATATATCACTACCTAACACCTATTACCACTGTGTCTTCTTATTGTCTTTAGGTCTATATATCACTACCTAACACCCGGCAGGTTTAGAACTCTCTACTAAAGCTTTACAAGCAATACAAACCTTGTAATAATATTAAACAGTTTGGTCCTTGGACACTGAGGGGTTAACCACTAAAGTTACCGTCCATCCAGTGATGCAACCCAGTCTCTCATTAATTATGTACTATGAGAGACTGGGTTGGCAGACAAAACAGGCCTTTCGCAATATTTCAAATACAATCGAGGGAAAACACAGGTTGGAAAGCAAATGGCTCCTGCTGAAAAGAGAAGACTCTATGCTGTAAGGTAACAAAATATTGGATCAACATTCAAATATTGTTTTTCAAAAGAGAGAGAGAGAGGCTTTTGGCCATCACCAGCAAGTGAGCTGGGCATCATTGGGTGAGTCAGTGAAACTGGAAAGCATTTTTAGGACTATAATATCATCCTCATATTGTAGCCTACAATATGTGTCTCCACACACATAGGCCTAGGCTATTGATGGATTCAAGACAAGATAATTTTTATTTAGCTCAGATTGTCAGTTTGTCCGTGTCAAGGTAGCCTGCCATTTCGATAATTTGTGCGGTATAAAAAAAGATTCTGCCAAAGTCTACATCAACCCTCCTTTAACCCTGGTCTCCATCTACCTTCCGTTAAAACTAGTCTCCTTCTACCCTCCTTTAACCCTACTCTCCATCTACCTTCTGTTAAAACTAGTTTCCTTCAACCCTCCTTTAACCCTACTCTCCATCTACCTTCCGTTAAAACTAGTCTCCTTCTACCCTCCTGTAACCCTGGTCTCCATCTACCTTCTGTTAAAACTAGTCTTTTTCTACCCTCCTTTAACCCTGGTCTCCATCTACCTTCCGTTAAAACTAGTCTCCTTCTACCCTCCTTTAACCCTACTCTCCATCTACCTTCTGTTAAAACTAGTCTCCTTCAACCCTCCTGTAACCCTGGTCTCCATCTACCTTCTGTTAAAACTAGTCTCCTTCTACCCTCCTTTAACCCTGGTCTCCATCTACCTTCCGTTAAAACTAGTCTCCTTCTACCCTCCTGTAACCCTACTCTCCATCTACCTTCCGTTAAAACTAGTCTCCTTCTACCCTCCTTTAACCCTACTCTCCATCTACCTTCCGTTAAAACTAGTCTCCTTCTACCCTCCTTTAACCCTGGTCTCCATCTACCTTCCGTTAAAACTAGTCTCCTTCTACCCTCCTTTAACCCTGGTCTCCATCTACCTTCCGTTAAAACTAGTCTCCTTCTACCCTCCTTTAACCCTACTCTCCATCTACCTTCCGTTAAAACTAGTCTCCTTCAACCTTCCTTTAACCCTGGTCTCCATCGACCTTCCGTTAAAACTAGTCTCCTTCTACCCTCCTGTAACCCTGGTCTCCATCTACCTTCCGTTAAAACTAGTCTCCTTCTACCCTCCTTTAACCCTGGTCTCCATCTACCTTCCGTTAAAACTATTCTCCTTCAACCCTCCTTTAACCCTAGTCTCCATCTACCTTCCGTTAAAACTAGTCTCCTTCAACCCTCCTTTAACCCTGGTCTCCATCTACCTTCCGTTAAAACTAGTCTCCTTCAACCCTCCTTTAACCCTACTCTCCATCTACCTTCCGTTAAAACTAGTCTCCTTCAACCCTCCTTTAACCCTGGTCTCCATCTACCTTCCGTTAAAACTAGTCTCCTTCAACCCTCCTTTAACCCTGGTCTCCATCTACCTTCTGTTAAAACTAGTCTCCTTCAACCCTCCTTTAACCCTGGTCTCCATCTACCTTCCGTTAAAACTAGTCTCCTTCAACCCTCCTTTAACCCTACTCTCCATCTACCTTCCGTTAAAACTAGTCTCCTTCAACCCTCCTTTAACCCTACTGTCCATCTACCTTCCGTTAAAACTAGTCTCCTTCTACCCTCCTTTAACCCTGGTCTCCATCTACCTTCTGTTAAAACTAGTCTCCTTCTACCCTCCTTTAACCCTGGTCTCCATCTACCTTCCGTTAAAACTAGTCTCCTTCAACCCTCCTTTAACCCTGGTCTCCATCTACCTTCCGTTAAAACTAGTCTCCTTCAACCCTCCTTTAATCCTACTCTCCATCTACCTTCCGTTAAAACTAGTCTCCATCAACCCTCCTTTAACCCTGGTCTCCATCTGTCGTCCTTTAAGCCTATTCTATCCCTTCTAACATAGACCTTGTTTTTTCCCTAGTGGTCTTTAGAAATCTGCATAGCAACCACATCTCAGCAGTAATGTGTTCTGCTGGACAAAACCTTTTGTTACACTGTTTGTTTCAGTCTATCATCAACATTCCTAGTGGTCGAGGGAAAGTAATAATCATTGTATTCAGTTCTAACTATGAATTCCAATAGACAGTGATTTGATGTTCCAGGCTCTCAAACAAAGGGAAAGAGGACCCACTCAAGACTGACTTCACTATCGATCTGAAGCATGAGGTAAGCTTTGTATCCAACTGCTTTATAGCTATGAGTTCTGATGGAAATGTGTATTAAGAGTCATTTAAATGACTTGTTTTTAACGTTTTGAAATATCTGCTACAGTCATGACGGTATGGAGAAAAGCAGATGTTTTTATTGGATGGTAATTTGTGTCACTGACACGGCACTTTCTCCATCTGGTATTATCCTTCTCTGCTGTCCCCTGTCCTTTCCTGCTCTTGTTGACATGTGAGCCTAAACGCTAACATCGCCTTACGCCTAGTAGGTGCTAATCAAGTAGAATTTCAATATAACCTGGTGTCACAAACTCATTTCCTCAGACAATAGCCCAATAGAAGCATATCTCCCTCCTCCTAAAGCACTATTGGCTGTCACATTGTTGTCTGAGGGACACTCCGTCACTGTGACTCCGCCTTCTCTTTCTTTTCTGCTTTTTAATCTCAGTGTCTTCAGTCCTTCATTCAGAGGAGAAATAGAATAGCACTGAATCCACCCCCCCCCCCCCCCCCCCCCCCCCTCTCTCTCTCTCTCTCTCAATTCAACTCAATTTCAATTCAATTTCAATTTCAATTCAATGTAAGGGCTTTATTGGCATGGGAAACGTATGTGAACGTTGCCAAAGCAAGTGAAGTAGATAGTAAACAGTAAATATTAACAGTAAACATTACACTCAGAAGTTCCAAAAGAATAAAGACATTTCAAATGTCATATTATGTCTATATACAGTGTTGTAACAATGTGCAAATAGTTAAAGTACAAATGGGAAAATAAATAAACATAAATATGGGTTATATTTACAATGGTGTTTGTTCTTCACTGGTTGCCCTTTTCTTGTGGCAACAGGTCACAAATCTTGCAGCTGTGATGGCACACTGTGGTTTTTCACCCAGTAGATAAGGGAGTTTATCAAAATTGGGCTTGTTTTCGAATTCTTTGTGGATCTCTGTAATCTGAGGGAAATATGTCTCTAATATGGTCATACATTTGGCAGGAGGTTAGGAAGTCCAGCTCAGTTTCCACCTCATTTTGTGGGCAGTGTGCACATAGCCTGTCTTCTCTTGAGAGCCAGGTCTGCCTACGGCCGTATGACAGTGTCCTGGTAAGAAAACAACAATGTTTAATTTCAAAAGCAGCAATTAGTAACATCACACAATTACATCACAAGCTTAGCTAACGTTGGTTAAATAAAGTGCAGCAAAGCACAGCACAGTACAACTTAATTAGTCCATGTTACAGGGAACAAAGGGAATTTGTCTTTCTGAAGGGGTTGGTCACAGATCTGCCAGTTCAGATCAAATCCCATGTTTTGTTGTCTGGCTCAGGACTCAAACCAGTGACCTTTCAGTTACTGGAGTATTTCTCTAACGTCCACCAATTTCCTACTGGTAGATTTTGTACATGATCTGTCAATCCTGAGAGCAACGCTCTCTCTCCTCCTCTTCCCCCATCTCTCTTTGCTGGGGTGAAGTTTCCCCTAGATACAGATCTAGGATCAGCTTCCCCTCCCCCAAACCTAACGTTTGTTTCGCAGCGCAGGTTTCAGGGCGCCTTGGTGCTTTAATATATTCATGTTACAGGGAACAGTCAATGCACTTCTAATGCCATATCCATATAATTTAGAATGAACCTCTTTGGGGCGATGCTATGCATAGCAGGTACATCTAGCTTAAAGACTAGCGTCTAAGGGTATGGTTTATTAACTCCCTCAGTTGGGGAGGGGGTTGGTGGGTTTGTGGTAGGGTCAGGGTATTAGCTCACCAGATGGTTACTATTTTATACTTTCATCATTTCATTTAGTTTCTATCTTTTTCCCTCTTTCTTATTATCTTTAAAGATGTCAGCACCTAATAACTATACATTTATGACACTTAACATTAGGGTACTGTAATGAATACTGAGGGAGAAAAAGGTGTAGATTCATGTGCAGAGCGGCAGGTGTGTATTACGCCTTTACAGAAGACAGGAATTGTGGTCACAGGCAGGCAATGGTCATACACAGGTAGGCAAACAGGCAGGTGAATCAAAACTAGGACTGAAGGCTACTTAAGTAGTACTTTAAAGTATTTTTACTTAAGTACTTTACACCACTGGTTAACGCTCTTTCTTAGATAGCTCGACTATGTACTTGCCTCTGCTAGCAATACACTGTGCTAACATTAGCCTAGACTGTACCACAGAAAATAACATTTTTAAACAGTTGTAAAAACTCACTTCTTCCAGACAGAATAGTTCCTGTAGATTCAGACTTACTCATCGCCAATCTTTTGTTATGTCTCGTGGGTTTCATAACCACGTCTGTATAACAATTCAATAATGATGAGACAGGAGACAGGAATCAGTTCAATCATTTATCTGGAACGTGATCATCTCAACAAATACAAACCCCCATGATGCTCTGCGGCACAACCCCAATATACAACAAATACATAGATAAGTAAATGGACACAAAACAAAACTCATAGAGGATTTTCAATGTTCAGTTGTAGAAAGTAGGGCCATGGGATAGGGTCAGAAAGGTCAGTATGTTTGATAACTGGTTACAGAGGTGACATAACAAGCATAAGGTCAATTATAACACAGTGAAGTAGAGGTGGGAGCTAAAAGCAGACATGGACAGTGAGACGGTGTGAGGAGGTCAGGGGTGAAACACTAGATCAGGACAGGTAGGGCTGGAAATAGACACAGAGACACATTCTGATCATGGCTCAGACCTGACCTGAGACACCCAAACAGAAGATGCCATAGCAAAGTCCTGTCCAGTAGGCTATATGGGATTTCCTTTCATCAAAATCCTACACATGGAAATGTGTCCAGTGTGTGTCTA